>NC_090351.1:7003475-7170239 GCF_035084215.1 Heptranchias perlo
AGGAAGGGTGACCAAAAGTCTGGTCAAAGAAGTGGGTTTTAAGGAGGGCCTTAAAAGGAGGAGAGGGTGGTGGAGAGGCAGAAAGGTTTAGGGAGGGTATCCCAGGGCGAAGGGGCCGAGGCTGCTGAAGGTTTGGTCGCCAATGGTGGGGTGAAGGGAGTGGTGGATATGCAAGAGACTAAAGTCACAGAGACAGAGAGTTTGGTTGGTGGGGGAGGGGGATTATGCAGTTGGGTTGGGGGGGGGGTGGGCGTTACAGAAATGAGGAAGGGCAAGGCCATGTGGGACTGGAGTGAGATAGTGGCGAGGTAGAGCTGGGTGTCATCAGCACACATGTGGAAGCTGCACATCTTGTGCCATGTGAGAACTCCAGGACGCTTCCCGTGTGCTTGACAACCAGAGGTGCAGGAAGTGTCGTCAGCGGGAGGAGCTCGAGCTCTGGGTTTTGGAGCTTGAGCAACAGCTGGCGTCACGGCAGTGCAACTGCAAGGCTGAGAGCTACATGGACAGCATGTTTCAGGAGGTAGTCACCCTGCAGCTTAAGAGAGTGCAGGCAGAGAGAGACTGGGTGACCGCCAGACAGACCAGGAGGACCAGGCATGTAGTGCAGGAGTCCCTTGAGTGCATCTCACTCTCTAACCGGTATTCAATACCGGGTGATGGTTCCTCTGGGGAGTGCAGCCAGAGCCAAGACCAGAGCCAATGGGTGGCTCAGCTGTACGGTGGGGCGGAGGGAAGATCAGGAGAGCAATCGTGAAAGGGGATTCATTAGTTAGGGGAACAGACAGTCGTTTCTGTGGCCGCAGACGTGAGTCCAAAATGGTACGTCGCCTCCCTGGTGCCAGGGTCCAGGAAATCACTGAGCAGCTGCAGAACATTCTGGAGGGGGAGGATGAACAGCCAGAAGTCGTGGTCCATATTGGTACCAACAACATAGGAAGAAAGAGGGATGAGGTCCTGCAGGCAGATTTTAGGGAGCTAGGAAAGAGTAATAAGCAGGACCTCAAAAGGTAGTAATCTCCGGATTACTCCTGGTACCTTGTGCTAGTGAGTATAGAAATAGGAGGATAGAGCAGATGAATGCGTGGCTGGAGAGATGGTGCAGGAGGGAGGGCTTTAGATTCCTGGGGCATTGGGACCAGTTCTGGGGAAGGTGGGACCTGTACCTGTACAGGCCGGAAAGGGTGCACCTCAACAGAGCTGGGACCAATGCCCTCGCGGGGAGGTTCACTAGTACTGTGCAGGAGGGTTTAAACTAATTTATCAGGGGGGTGGGCACCAGAATGTAGCATTGGAAAGGAGAAACGAGCAGTACGAAGGATTGGGAGAGACAGATAGCACCAGAGTAAGAAATAGTACGGTATTAGGTGGGATCAGACTAAGGGAGAATACAAGGAGGTTTAAGATGGGTTTACAGTGCATGTGTGTAAACGCACGAAGCATGGTAAACAAGGTTGGTGAGCTGCAGGCGCAAATAGCCACATGAGAATATGTGGCGATAACTGAGACCTGGCTCAAAAAAGGGCAGGATTGGGTACTAAATATTCCAGGATACAAAGTGTTCAGGAAAGATAGGGTGGGAAAGAAAGGAGGGGGGGGTGGTGGCAGTATTGATTAAGGAGAATATTGCAGTGCTGGAGAGAGAGGATGTCGTGGAGGGGTCAAGGACAGAATCTATTTGGTTAAAGTTAAGAAACAAGAGGTGCCGTTACACTACTGGGTGTATTCTATAGGCCACCAACTAGTGGGAAGGATATAGAGGAGCAAATTTGCAGGGAAATTACAGAGAGGTGCAAGAGCCATAGAGTAGTGATAATGGGCGACTTCAACTATTCTAATATAGACTAGGATAGTAATAGTGTAAAGGGCAAAGATGTGGAGTGATTTCTGAAGTGTGTTCAGGAGAACTTTCTTGATCAGTACGTTTACGGCCCAACGAGGAAGGAGGCATTGCTGGACTTGGTTCTGGGGAATGAGGCAGGCCAAGTGGAACAAGTGTCAGTGGGGGAGTATTTAGGGAACAGTGATCATAGTATCATAAGGTTTAGATTAGGTATGGAAAGGATAAGGAGCAATCTAGAGAAAAAATACTTAATTGGAGGAGGGCCAATTTCAGTGGGTTGAGAATGGATCTGGCCCGGGTAAATTGGAATCAAAGATTAGCAGGCAAAACTGTAATCGAACAATGGGCAGCCTTTAATAGGCAGATGGTTTGGGTACAGTCTAGGTACATTCCCAGTGGGAGAAAGGTAGGACAACCAATGCTAGAGCTCCCTGGATGACAAAAGAGATAGAGAGTAAGATGAAGCAGAAAAAGGGGGCGTATGACAGATGTCAAGTTGATATATACAAGTGAGAACCAGGCAGAATATAGAAAGATCAGAGGGGAAGTGAAAAAAGAAATAAGAGGGGCAAAGAGAGAGTATGAGAATAAACTGGCAACTAACATAAAAGGGAATCCAAAAGTCTTCTATAGGCATATAAATAGTAAACAGGTAGTAAGAGGAAGGGTGGGGTTGATTAGGGACCAAAAGGAGACCTACGCATGGAGGCAGAGGGCATGGCTGAGGTACTACATGAGTACTTTGCATCTGTCTTTACCAAGGAAGAAGATGCTGCCAAAGTCACAGTAAAAGAAAAGGTAGTTGAGATACTGAATGGGCTAAAAAATTGATAAAGAGAAGGTACTAGGAAGGCTAGCTGTACTTAAAGTAGATAAGTCACCCGGACCGGATGGGATGCATCCTAGGTTGCTGAGGGAAGTAAGGGTGGAAATTGCAGAGGCACTGACCATAATCTTCCAATCATCCTTAGATGCGGGGGTGGTGCCAGAGGACTGGAGAATTGCAAATGTTACACCCTTGTTCAAAAAACAAGGGTGTAACCCAACAACTACAGGCCAGTCCATTTAACGTCAGTGATGGGAAAACTTTTAGAAATGATAATCCAGGACAAAATTAACAGTCACTTGGACAAGTGTGGATTAATTAAGGAAAACCAGCATGGATTTGTTGAAGGCAAATCGTGTTTAACTAATTTGATTGAGTTTTTTGATGAGGTAACAGAAAGGGTTGATGAGGACAATGCGGTTGATTTGGTGTATATGGACTTCCAAAAGGCGTTTGATAAAGTGCCACATAATAGGCTTGTCAGCAAAGTTGAAGCCAATGGAATAAAAGGGACTGTGGCAGCATGGATACAGAATTGGCTAAGTGACAGGAAACAGAGTAGTGGTGAACGGTTGTTATTTGGACTGGAGGGAGGTGTACAATGGTGTTCTCCCCAGGCGTCGGTGCTGGGACCACTGCTTTTCTTGATATATATTAATGACTTGGACTTGGATGTGCGGGCACAATTTCAAAATTTGCAGATGACACAAACCTGGAAGTGTAGTGAACAGTGAGGAGGATAGTAATAGACTTCAAGAGGATATAGATAGGCTGGTGGAATGGGCGGACTTGTGGCAGATGTAATTTAACACAGAAGTGCGAAGTGATACATTTTGGTAGGAAGAACGAGGATAGGCAATATAAACTAAAGGGCACAATTCTAAAGGAGGTGCAGGAACAGAGAGACCTGGAGGTAAATGTACACAAATCGCTGAAGGTGGCAGGACAGGTTGAGAAAGTGGTTAAAAAAGCATACGGGATCCTGGGCTTTATCAATAGAGGCATAGAGTACAAAAGCAAGGAGGTTATGATGAACCTTTATAAAACACTGGTCCGGCCACAACTGGAGTATTGTGTCCAGTTCTGGGCACCACACTTTAGGAAGGATGTGAAGGCCTTAGAAAGGGTGCAGAAAAGATTTACTCGAATGGTTCCAGGGATGAGGAACTTCAGTTACGTGGATAGACTGGAGAAGCTGGGGTTGTTCTCCTTAGAGCAGAGAAGGTTGAAAGGAGATTTGATAGGTGTGCAAAATCATGAAGGGTCTAGATAGAATAGATAGAGAGAAACTGTTCCCACTGGCAGAAGGGTTGAGAATCAGAGGACACAGATTTAAGGTAATTTGCAAAAGAACCAAAGATGGCATGAGGAAAAACTTTTTTATGCAGCAAGTGGTTATGATCTGGAATGGAATGCACTGCCTGAGTGGGTGGTGGAGGCAGATTCAATTGTGGCTTTCAAGAGGGAAGTGGATAAGTACTTGAAAGGAAAAAAATCTGCAGGGCTATGGGGAAAATGGTGGCGGTTGGAGTTGGACTAGGTGGATTGCTCTTGCAGAGAGCCAACACAGGTGCAATGGGCCGAATGGCCTCCTTCTGTGCTGTAACCATTCAATGCTGTCACTAAGGGGCAGCATGTAGGTGAGAATGAGGATGGGGCCAAGTATAGATTCTTGGAGGACTCTGCAGGGGATCGCAGATGTGGGAAGAGGAGTCATTGCTGGAGATGCTCTAGCTCCGATCGGCTAGATAAGAGTGGATCCAAGCAAAGGCAGTTGCACATGAACATACCTAGTGTGTAACTAACGTAGCCATCCAAGGCTGGATGGAGGGGATGCATTGGAGGAGGTTGGCAAGGACATATGTAATAAAGGTTGCAGAGGGACATTGCACCATGGTCACAGCCAGAGAATTTATGACCTTGGTTAGGGCCATTTTGTTGCTTTGAGAGGGGAAACCTGAGTGGAGACATTCAAACCAGATGTTGTGGGAGAGATGGGCACAGATCTGCAAGGTGACAACACGTTCATCCCCATGCATTTATATAGCACTTTTAACGTAGCAAAACGTCCCGGGAGCATAATCAAACAAATACTGACACCAAGCCAAAGAAGAAGACATTAGGACAGGTCACCACAAGTTTGGTCAAACAGGTAGGTTTTAAGGAGCGTCTTAAAGGAGGAGAGAGGTGTAGAGATTTAGGGAGGGAATTCCAGATCTTAGGGCCTAGGCAGCTGAAGGCATGGCCGCCAATGGTGGGGCAAAGGAAATGAACAAGAGGCCAGAATTGGAAGAACGCAGAGTTCTTGGAGGATTGTAGAGTTGGAAGAGGTTATAGAGATTGGGGGGGGGCGAGGCCATGGAGGAATTTGAATACAAGGATGAGAATTTTAAATTTAAGGCGTTAGCGGACCGGGAACCAATTTAGGTTAATGAGCACAGGGGTGTTGGGTGAACAGGCCCCGCTGCGAGTTACTCCACCTCACACTTCTTATTTGATGTGAGGGGCCAGGGGGCAGGGGAGAGGGGTTTAAGGAGATAGCTGGTAATAAAGAAGCCAGGGGGTTACCTTTGTTCTCCAAGATGATGCTATACTAGTGGGTGCTTTCAGCAGAGGAGGTTGAGGCTTCGTAGTGCTCGATATGGCTGAGCCAGATTCGGCAGTGGATGGTTATGTTAGTTTTGCACTAGGTATGTTCATGTGTTATTTATTCTTGAGATGTGAGTGATGCTGGAAAGGTCACATTATTGCTTATACCTAGATGTTTTAGAATGAGCTGACTTTTAGAAAAACATCTAGAAAACAAAAATGAGTCAGCACAGATTTCAGAAGGGAAAGTCATGCTTGACCAACCTTATTGAATTCTTTGAAGTAACAAAAAAAGTAGACAAGGGTAATGCAGTAGATGAAATATATTTGGATTTTCAAAAGGCGTTCAATAAAGTAAAGCATAGTAGACTCATGACTAAGGTCAGAGCATGTGGAGTCAGGGGACAGGTAGCAGAATGGATGATAAGCTGGCTACAAAACAGAAAACAGAGAATAGGGGTTAAGGGTAGCTACTCAGACTAGCAAAAGGTGGGACCACTGTTGTTCACAATTTACATCAACGATTTGGACTCGGGAATTGGAAGTACAATTTCAAAATTTGAGGACGACACCAAATTGGGTGTAGTTAATACAAAGGAAGAATGCGTCAAAATGCAAGACGACATTAATAAACTTGCAGAATGGGCATGTAATTAGCAAATGAATTTGATTATAGATAAGTGTGAGGTGCTGCATTTTGGTAGTAAGAATAAGGAGGCCACATACTGTTTAGATAATAAGAGTCTAAATAGGGTTGAGGAGCAAAGGGATCTAGGGTTACAGATACACAAATCACTAAAAGTAGCGACGCAGGTTAATAAGGCCATAAAAAAGGCAAACCAAGCAATGGGGTTCATTTCTAAAGAGAAAGAATTGAAAAGCAGAGAAGTTACATTAAACTTGTATCGAACCTTGATTAAACCACACTTGGAGTATTGTGAACAGTCTGGTCTCCATTTTATAAAAAGGGTATAGAGACACTGGAGAAGGTGCAAAAAAAGATTCACAAGGATGATACCGGAACTGAAAGGAAATACTTATCAGGAAAGACTAAACAGGCTGGAACTGTTTTCTCTAGAAAAGAGAAGACTAAGAAGTAACCTGATCGAGGTCTTTAAGATAATGAAAGGGTTTTATAGGGTCGACGTAGAGAAAATGTTTCTACTTATGGGGGAGACCAAAACTAGAGGTCCATCAATATAAGATTGTCACTAATAAATCCAATAGGGAATTCAGGAGAAATATCTTTACCCAGAGAGTGGTTAGAATGTGGAACTCGCTAACACAAGTAGTTGAGGCAAATAGCATAGATGCATTTAAGGGGACACAAAAGAGAAAGGAACAGAAGGATATGCTGATAGGGGTAGATGAAGTAGGGAGGGAGCAATTAGGGAGGGAGGAGGCCCATGTGGAGCATAAATGCAGTCATAGACTAGATGGGCCGAACAGTCTGTTCCTGTGCTGTAGACTCTATGTAACTCAATCTAATGAGTTGATGTTTGTGAGTCTTCTGCTTCACAGCAATTGTTTGTATAACAGAGTCTTGCTAGACGAATTTAGAGCATTAAGAGTCAACTACGTAATGTGGAACTGGAATCACATGTAGGCCAGAATGGGAGGGGTGGCAGATTCCTTTACCTGTAGGGCTTTAGTGAACCAGTTGGGTTTTTACAGGAATCCGACAGCTTCACGGTCATTTTTTTTGATTCTAGGCCACAAATTGCCAGAATTATTGAATTCAATTTAACAGCTTGCCATGGTGGGATTTGAACTCCCAACCTCTGAATTGCTAGTCCAGTACCATAACCAACACACTAACGTACCCCTGGAGTTGAGTGACCAAAGATGGGGTCGTACCGGAGGAGTGAGCAGGATGAGAGACAGTGAAGTTTTCCCTGGGGATGAGGGTATGGCAGGTGGAGATGAGGGAGTGGTTCAGCAAATCAACAGCTGCAGAAGTATCACGGTGAATGGGAGGCCAAACGATGGGCAATTGGCAGTGGCAATGTTCTCAAACCCGGTCTCTCAGGGCTCAACTCTATCACTGCCACAGAGAACTCTCACACTCAAACAAACAACACACCGCTGAGTCCAGAATATCCTGGTGTGTGTGTGGAGGTGTCTGTTCTCCATTGGGAAAGCAATTGGTATTGACGACCCTGAATCTTGTTCTGCTTCGGTGTGCTTGTGCGCGCGCCCGCTTGTCTCTGCCTGCCCACGTGTGCCTCCGCGTGCCTCCGCGTGCGTATGCGTCTCCATATGTGTCCTTTGACCAAGGACAGAATTGTGATACCCTCTGCTCAAATGGACTGTCAATAGTCCCCATCTATGATCACCCATGAAGGACGGCCTCTTGGCTGAGGTATCAGAATACTGCCAGCAGCCATGAAACTGTCGATCAGCAAGGAGTCACTGCCTTCAGGAGAGACGAGAGGCCATAGAAAAAGAGCCGTCTACTCTACCAGCAGCGAGTGAGCTCCTGATCTCCTGGTGTGCCTGTGGGAGAGAGGACACGCTTTTCCCACAACACTGCTGCTGGTTCCTGAGCAGATGTTAGCTGTGACCAGCTCCAACACTGAACGGTTCGAAGGCTTCTCAATGTTTGTTTTCTTTTCAGACAGTAATATTCAAACGATTTACTCAACTATCCTCCGAGCGACAAAGGGCCATTTCCCTTTAGTGACCCTTGTGTGCCTTCATGTCATTTCACATCAACACACGTAGCTTTGGAAGAGAGGGGTGAGAGGGGTGAGGCCAAATTTGAAGGTACTGATCACTTTACTTTTTCAATCGAGGCTGGAGAATCACCTTTATCAAATAGCTCAGCAAGAAGAGGCATTAAATTGGAAATGAAAGGAGCAGAGTGATACCGGGGCCAGGTACAGCCACGCAATGCACCGGGGCCAGGTACAGCCACATAGAAACATAGAAAATCGCAGCAGGAGTAGGCCATTCGGCCCTTCGGTCCTGCTCCGCCATTCAAAATAATCATGGCTGATCGTCTAACTCAGTACCCTGTTCCCGCTTTTTACCCACATCCCTTGATCCCTTTAGCATTAAGAAATATATCTATCTCCTTCTTGAATTCATCTAATGACTTGGCCTCCACTGCATTCTGTGGGAGAGAATTTCACAGGTTCACCACCCCGAGTGAAGAAATTTC
Organism: Heptranchias perlo; assembly: GCF_035084215.1. Taxonomy (NCBI): domain Eukaryota; kingdom Metazoa; phylum Chordata; class Chondrichthyes; order Hexanchiformes; family Hexanchidae; genus Heptranchias; species Heptranchias perlo. The sequence continues at coordinate 7,011,897 of NC_090351.1, forward strand.
TCCTCATCTCGGTCCTAAATGTCATACCCTGAGACTGTGACCCCTGGTTCTGGACTCCCCAGCCATCGGGAACATCCTCCCTGCATCTAGTCTGTCTAGTCAAGTTAGAATTTTATATGTTTCATTGAGATCACCTCTCAATCTTCTAAACTCTAGTGAATATAGGCCTTGCTGACCCAATCTCTCCTCATACGTCAGTCCTGCCATCCCAGGAATCAGTCTGGTAAACCTTTGTTGCACTCCCTCCATGGCAAGGACATCCTTCCTCAGATAAGGAGACCAAAACTGCACACAATACTCCAGATGTGGTCTCACCAAGGCCCTGTATAACTGCAGGAAGACATCCCTGCTCCTGTACTCAAATCCTCTTGCAATGAAGGCCAACATATCATTCACCTTCCTAACTGCTTGCTGCACCTGAATGCTCACTTTCAGGACTGGTGTACAGGACACCCAGGTCTCATAGCACCTCCTCTTTTCCCAATCTATCACCATTCAGATAATAATCTGCCTTTCTGTTTTTACAACCAAAGTGGATAACCTCACATTTGTCCACATTATACTGCATCTGCCATGTTCTTGCCCACTCATCCAACTTGTCTAAATCACATTGGAGCCTCTTTGCATCCTCCTCATAGCTCACATTCCACCCCAGCTTTGTGTCGTCTGCAAACTTGGAAATGTTACATTTAGTTCCCTCATCCAAATCATTGATATATATTGTGACTAGCTGGGGCCCAAGCACTGATCTCTGCGGTACCCCACTGGTCACTGCCTGCCACCCGGAAAAAGACCCATTTATTCCTACTCTCTGTTTCCTCTCTGTCAACCAATTCTCAATCCATGCCAGCATATTCCCCTCAATCCCATGTGCTTTAATTTTGCACACAAACCTCTTGTGTGGAACCTCATCAAAAGCCTTCTAAAAATCCAAATACACCACATCCACTGGTTCTCCCCTATCTATTCTACTAGTTACAGCCTCAAAAAACTCCAGTAGATTTGTTAAGCATGATTTCCCTTTCATAAACCCATGCTGACTTTGTCCAATCCCGTTAATGCCCTCCAAGTGTTCTGTTATCGCATCCTTTATAATAGACTTTAGCATTTTCCCCACTACTGATGTTAGGCTAACTGGTCTGTAATTCCTTGTTTTTTCTCTCCCTCCTTTTTTAAATAGTGGGGTTACATTTGCCACCCTCCAATCTGTAGGAACTGTTCCAGAGTCTATAGAATTTTGGAAGATGATCACCAATGCATCCACTATTTCCAGGGCCACTTCCTTTAGTACTCTGGGACGTAGATTATCAGGCCCTGGGGATTTGTCAGCCTTTAGCCCCATTAATTACCCTAGCACTTTTTTTTTTACGAATACTGGTTTCCTTCAGTTCCTCCCTCTCACTTGACCCTTGGTTCCCTAACATTTCTGGGAGGTTATTTGTGTCCTCCTTTGTGAAGACAGAACCAAAGTATGTGTTTAATTGTTCTGCCATTTCTTTGTTCCCCATTATAATTTCCCTCATTTCTGACTGTAAGGGACCTACATTTGTCTTCACTAATCTTTTTCTCTTGACACATTTATAGAAGCTTTTACAATCAGTTTTTATGTTCCCTGCTAGTTTACTCTCAGACTCTATTTTTCCCCTCTTAATCAATCTCTTTGTCCTCCTTTGCTGGATTCTAAACTGATCCCAATCCTAAGGCTTGCCGCTTTTTCTGGAAATTTTATATGTCTCCTCTTTGGATCTAATACTATCCCTAATTTCTTTTGTAAGCCACGGTTGAGCCACCTTTCCTGTTTTATTTTTGCGCCAGACAGGAATGAATAATTGTTGCAATTCCTGCATACATTCTTTAAATATTAGCCAGTGCCTAACCACCATCATCCCTTTTAGTAAAGTTCTCCAATCGATCATAGCCAACTCGCACCTCATACTTTCGTAATTTCCTTTATTTAGATTCAGGACCCTAGTTTCGGATTCAACTACTTCACTCTCCATCTTAAATGAGGAATTCTATCATGTTATGGTCGCTCTTCCCGAATGGACCCCGCACAACAAGATTGTTAATTAATCCTTTCTCATTGCACAATACCCAGTCTAGGATCGCCTGTTCTCCAGTAGGTTCCTCAACGTATTGGTCTAGAAAACCATCACGTACACACTCCAGGAATTCCTCACCCACAGTATTATTGCTAATTTGGTTTGACCAATCTATATGTAGATTAAAAAGTCACCCATGATTATAGTTATACCCTTCTTGCAGTCTCCTCCACATCCCCACTACTGCGCCGGGGCCAGGTACAGCAACACTGCGCCGGGGCCAGGTACAATAATACAATGGGCTAAATTGGGCCAGTAGCGCCTATTTTGAAGGCGCTATGTGGTCTCCTAAGTACCTAACATGGCGTCCGGAAAGCACGCACACGCTTCTAGCCTGACTAGCACGGACGCCAACTTGGTAAAGGCATTTGCGCACCTGCGGATAACGAGCGCCAGCAGCATGTAAAGCTGGCAGAATATAGGAACATAGGAACAGGAGGTAGGCCATTCAGCCCCTCGTGCCTGCTCCGCCACTTGATAAGATCATGGCTGATCTGTGATCTAACTCCATATACCTGCCTTTGGCCCATATCCCTTAATACATTTGGTTGGCAAAAAGCTATCTATCTCATATTTAAATTTAGCAATTGAGCTTGTATCAATTGCCGTTTGCGGAAGAGTGTTCCAAATTTCTACCACCCTTTGTGTGTAGAAACGTTTTCTAATCTAAGTCCTGAAAGATCTGGCTCTAATTTTTAGACTGTGCCCCCTAGTCCTAGAATCCCCAACCAGCGGAAATAGTTTCTCTCTATCCACCCTATCTGTTCTCCCTTAATATCTTGTAAACTTCGATCAGATCACCCCTTAACCTTCGAAGCTCTAGAGAATACAACCCCAATTTGTGTAATCTCTCCTCGTAACTTAACCCTTGAAGTCCGGGTATCATTATAGTAAACTTATGCTGCGCACTGCCTCCAAGGCCAATATGTCCTTCCGAAGGTGCGGTGCCCAGAACTGCTCACAGTACTCCAGGTGCGGTCTAACCAGGGTTTTGCATAGCTGCAGCAAAAATTCTGCTCCCTTGTACTCTAGTCCTCTAGATATAAAGGCCAGCATTCCATTAGCCTTCTTGATTATTTTCTGCACCTGTTCATGACACTTCAATGATCTAAGTACCTAAACCCCTAAGTCCCTTTGGACATCCACTGTTTTTAACTCTTTACCATTTAGAAAGTACCCTGTTCTATCCTTTTTTGATCCAAAGTGGATGACCTCACATTTGTCTACATTGAATTCCATTTGCCACAGTTTTGCCCATTCACTTAATCTATCAACATCGCTTTGTAATTTTATGTTTTCATCTACACTGCTTACAATGCCACCAATCTTTGTGTCATCGGCAAACTTAGATATGAAACTTTCTATGCCTTCATCTAAGTCGTTAATAAATATTGTGAATAATTGAGGCCCCAAGACAGATCCCTGCGGGACTCCACTAGTCACATCCTGCTAATTTGAGTACTTACCCATTATCCCTACTCTCTGTCGCCTTTCGCTCAGCCAACTTCCTAACCAAGTCCGTACTTTTCCCTCGATTCCATGGGCTTCTATCTTAGCTAACAGTCTCTTATGTGGGACTTTATCAAATGCCTTCTGGAAGTCCATATAAATAACATCCATTGACAGTCCCCTGTCCACTACTTTAGTCACCTCTTGAAAAAAATTCAATCAGGTTTGTCAGGCACGACCTACCTTTCACAAATCCATGCTGGCTCTCTCTGATTAACTGAAAATTCTCGAGGTGTTCAGTCACCCTATCCTTAATTATAGACTCCAGCATTTTCCCCACAACAGATGTTAGGCTAATTGGTCTATAATTCCCCGGTTTCCCTCTCTCTCCTTTCTTAAAAAGCAGAGTGACATGTGCAATTTTCCAATCCAGAGGGACAGTTCCTGAATCTAGAGAACTTTGAAAGATTATAGTTAGGGCATCTGCAATCTGCTCACCTACTTCCTTTAAAACCCTGGGATGGAAACCATCTGGTCCTGGGGATTTGTCACTCTTTAGTGCTATTATTTTCTTCATTACTGTTGATTTACTTATATTAATTTTATCGAGTCCCTGTCCCCGATTCAATGTTAGTTTTCTTGGGATTTCCGAAAGGCTAGCCTCTTTTTCTACTGTAAATACTGACGCAAAGTAATTGTTCAACATGTCCACCATTTCCCCATTGTCAATGACCAATATCCCCACTTTCAGTTTTTAAGGGGCCAACACTGCTACTGACCACCCTTTTTCCTAATATAACTATAAAAGTTCTTTGTATTGGTTTTGATATCTCTTGCAAGTTTCTTTTCATACTCCCTTTTTTAGCTCATACTGTTTTGTGACCCTTTGTTGATCTTTGTATCTTTCCCATTCGCCAGGATCTGTGCCATTTTTTGCCTTTTTGTATGCCCTTTCCTTATGTCTTATACTGTCCCTTACCTCTTTAGTTGTCCATGGCTGTTTTTTTGGCAAGTAGAGTTCTTGCCCCTCAGGGGTATAAACCGATTCTGTATCACGTTAAATGTTTCTTTAAACATTTCCCACTGATCATCAGTCGTTTTACCCATTAACAGATTTGACCAGTTTACTGTGGACAGTCTCTGTCTCATCCCATTGAAGTCTGCCTTACCAAAGTCTAGAATCTTAGCAGCTGATTCACTTTTTTCCTTTCAACACTACATTAAACTCGATCATGTTATGATCGCTATTGGATAGATGTTCACACACAGTTAAGCTGTTAACTAAATCTGGTTCATTACTCATTACTAAATCTAGTATGGCTTGCCCCCTTGTTGCCTCTAGGACATACCGCTATAGAAAACTATCCCGGACACACTCAAGAAATTCACTACCTTTCTGACAATTGCTAGTCTGCTTTTCCCAATCTATGTGAAGGTTAAAGTCCCCCATTAAGACCACTATGCCTTTCTTACACGCTTGTCTAATCTCCGCATTTATACAATCTAGCACTTCACAGCTGCTGCCAGGGCTCCTATATACAACTCCCACTATAGTCTTAGATCCTTTCCTATTTCTCAATTCAACCCATAAGGTCTCTGTTGGCTGCTTACCTCTCGTTATATCCTCCTTTATCATTGAAGTGATTTCATCTCTAATCATTAAGGTTACTCCTCCCCCTCTTCCATTTTCCCTATCTCTCCTGTAGACCTTATAACCCGGTATATTTAGTTCCCAATCCTGACCATCCTGCAGCCATGTCTCAGTAATAGCTATCATGTCATACCCTCCAATTTGAATTTGAACCTGTAGTTCATTTAATTTATTCCATATACTCCGTGCATTTGTATATAGAACTCTTAGTTGGGCCACACACCCTAAGCCTGAACTTCAGCTTTGATGCTGGGTTAATCGCCTCACGCCTTCTAGTTTTCACTTTATCTGTAGTGCCTAAAGTACACTTTCTTTCCACTGCTCTACGCTTTTCCCTTTCACTTGTTCTTGAACAATTGTTTGTACTATTTGTATTGTAAATTTCCCCTGGGTCATCCCCTCTCTTGCTGCTCTCAACTTTACTCCCTTCCCGCACAGATTCCCATCCCCCTGCCACTCTAGTTTAAACCTTCCCCAACAGCACTAGCAAACACTCCAGCGAGGACGTTGGTCCCGGTCCTGCTCGGGTGTAACCCGTCCCGCTTGTACAGGTCCCACCTTCCCCAGAACCGGTCCCAATGTCCCAGGAATCTAAATCCCTCCCTCCTACACCATCCCTACAGCCACGCATTCATCCAGTCTATTCTGTTTCTATACTCACTAGCACATGGCACTGGTAGTAATCCTAAGATCACTACCTTTGAAGTCCTGCTTTTTAATTTATCTCCTAACTCCTTAAATTCACCTTGCAGGACCTCATCCCTTTTTTTTAAACCTATGTCGCTGGTACCGACATGGACCACGACTACTGGCTGTTCACCCTCCCCCTCCCCCTCCAGAATGTCCTGCAGCCGCTCCGCAACATCCTTGACCCTAGCACCAGGGTGGCAACATACCATCCTGGAGTCACGTTTGTGGCCGCAGAAACGCCTATCTGTTCCCCTTACAATTGAATCCCCTATCACTATAGCCCTGCCACTCTTCTTCCTCCCCTCCTGTGCAGCAGAGCCACCCATGGTGCCACGAACTTGGATCTTGCTGCTTTCCCCTGATAAGCCATCTCCCCCATGCGGTAGATCAGTGTGCAACACTGATTTAAAGGGACAGATGCGATTTTGGAACTCAACGCGCCAGCCAATGCTCTGTCTTAATCTCGCACAGCTGAACAGGTCGTAAACAGCATGACGGACCCCCCCACCAGCACTATTTAAAGGGATCATGCAGGAGTTAGTTGCTGGATTATTGCTTCTGATGCATTTGTACCTGTTTTTGGAGCTCTCCGATACTTGAATACTAGGACTAGGAGGCAGAGCCTAATAATTGGAGCCAGGACTTGCAGGAGTGAAGTTCGGAAACGCTTCGACAGCAAAGGGTGGTAGAAGTTTGGAACGTCCTTCGGCAAACGGCAGTTTATGCTAGGTCAAATGTTAACTTTAAATCTGAGATTGATAGATTTTTGTTAACTTAAGGTATTAAGGGACATGGGGCTAAGGCGGGTATATGGAGTTAGGTCACAGGTCAATCATGATCACATTCAATGGTGGAATAGGCTCGAGGAGCTAAATGGCCTGCTCCTGTTCCTATCTTCCTATGTCCCTATAATAAAGTTTCAATGCTCTACAGGGAGTGAGCTGCCTAGCTGACAGGCAACAGCAAGGGCACTGGCAGAGAGGCAGGGATGGGACAGCAATGCTGTCATCCTAAGAGACAGCATGTTCATGTTCCATGGAGCCACTGCCACTTGCTGCCTCCTGTTATGCACCACCTTCTCCTGCAAGAAAGCAGGCCGTGTGTCGGGGAGTGTCCTGCAAGTTGTTTGGGTGATGTGCCTGTCTTGGTTAAATAGCTGCCTGTGTGTGTATGTATGTGACCTGTGAGTTGTAAATTTGCGACTTGCAACAGTGGTAATATGCGAGGGTGAGAGGAAGCAACTGATTGGAAGGGTTGAGTCCTGATGAAGAGTTTGTTGGTGTGTGGGTGATGGGGGGTTTAGCGCGCGAAGCAGTGGATGCGGCGAGTGGTGCAGTTGGTAGGAGACACCACTTGACAGTTGACCTCACTCACCTTGACCACTCGTGTCAAAGCATTGAACTTCTTCCTGCACTGCATCCATGTTCGCGGTGCTATGCGCCTGGCATTGACTTCATCCCCCGCTGCCTTGGGATCATATGTCTGGAGAGCCAGTTGCCCCCCTGCGGATATAGGAAGTCCCTCCTTCTGTCCATCTTCGCACCAAGGCCTCTAGTGCAACAGCAGAGAACCTTGGTGCATGCACTCTCGCAGGCCTGGTACCAACTCAGATTAGCAGATTGGTGAGGTCTGGCATGCAGATTGGAGGATGTGGGATTTAGTAGTGCGCAACCTTTATTCAATGTTTTAACATAACTCATCAGTTTATAAACATAGGGATAGGAGCTACATCTGTGTTTTACCTGTGCGATGTCTGATCTCCATTCAGACTCCGTGCGGAACCATATCTTATATTTTGCAAATAGAAGGAGCAGGCTGCCTTTAAGACGTGCAGGCTGCCTTTAAGAGATGCTAACCACTCGCGTGACATTGGGGCCCTCTGTCGGTGAGCAGCCACTCAACAGCGCAGCTCAGCCTGGCTGCTCGCAGCAATCAGGTAAATCATCAGGCAGCACGCATGTTTTGTGCTGCTTGCATCTCAACCACCGGGTGTGGGTTAATCGCACACCACGACACCCGCGTACGGTTTCAGGGGTTATCCAATAACCCCCACTGAGCCTGGATCAGATACAATAACGCACTGCGTCACTAAGTCTGCACTCACACATCGGCACACTGAGCTCTGGTTGAGGTCACATTGTGTCAGGAGGGATGGGTGGAGGAGGCATGTCCTGCTCTCGCTCACCTCCTAGAGGCCACCGATCAGGCAACACTGTCCGAGCTCTGGGACCAGATTACCTGTCCGTCCTTTCAACTAGAGTACAGTGCATTACCCTGCAGTGGGAGACAGAGAAAAATCGAGGAGCTTTTCCTCACCTCCCAGTTTTCCCTAGGCTTCTCTTGGAAACACTGCCTCACGCTGAGACAATTCTCTGGGCAGTGGTGGAGTAGAAATGGGTAGATGGAGAGTTGGGGAAGAATTGGGCTGAGCTGTAGTGTCCTCTACAGCCCGAGGGCCTGTTAACATTCGCCTCCTAGGCCCAATCACCATTTTGGAGGGTTAGCGACCTACCAGAGGAGAACTGGTGCATGTGGAACTCCATCAACAATCAGCGCCTCCGGGAGGGGAGAGGGAAGCAGCTGGAAAGGACAAATACCTACACTTGCACTCGGAGAATTCATTCGATGCTGAAACAGTTAAATGGAAAGCACAGCTGTACTGACCTGTTGGAATTCGAGGGATTGAGGGGACAGTTACAAGCTGCTGAAACCCCGGTCCTGGTATCACTCATAACTCCATCTCCAGGCAGGCCCCATGCTCACCTGGAAAGGAAGGAGACAGGAAGGCATTTAAACACCAGAGATTTTAAACTAAAAGCCAGCCAAAGATAATAGGGTAGAGGTTGTTTTGGTAAACGGAAAGTGACAGTGTGGCTCAGATCCTATAAACAGTAGAGGCCTCTCGTTAGAAACAAAGCTGGAAACCCAGAAACAGGAGCACAGGACCAGCAGCACTCCGAGCCATTGGGTTCCTGCACCCTGGGGTTATTGATACGTGCAGAGCACTCCCATGGCTTGTGGTAAGTGAACAACTGGGATGGTACTGAGCCATTCAGATTCCTGGTCAGTGCTGATCACAGCTGGGGCACTACAATTGCTCTCAGGCTCTCTGGGTGGTGTAAATTTCAAGGACCCGGCTTTCATTGTTCCGATGACCTTGGACGGCCATTTTTCACAGGCCTCACGGGCTGCCCTCCAGTCTTTACTTAAAAGCGCGGAGCCGGACTCCTCAAGGTCAAATGGGCTCCTGGCTTCCAGGAGCGATGGCAGCAAGAAAAATAAACTGGGTGAGAGCAGCACCCAGACAGTGGGGGCATCTGTTTGAACATCCCCTCCGACTCCCCGCCCCCCGGGACCCCTCCTATAAAGGCTCCAAAAGAGCAGATCAGAGCAAAAACAGCAGGAAGGGCACCTGATAGAAGAAAAGGCTTGGATTTATATAGTGCCATTTCATGTCGCTCAGGAACATCACAAACCAGCTCACGTACAAGGAATTACTTTTGAACGCAGTGACTGCTGTTACACAGGCAAACAAAGCAGTCATTGTGTGCACAGCAAGGTCTCAAACAGCAATCAGATAAATGACCAAATGACCTTCTGACTCAGGCTGTAACGCTAAGCCAACACATAGAAGAACAACTTGCATTTATGTAGCACCTTTAATGTAATAAATATCCCATAGGTGCTTCTAAGGAATATAATCAATCAAAAATTAACACTGCGCCATAGGAGGGGATATTAGGACAGGTGACCAAACACTTGATCAAAGAGGGAGGTTTTAAGAAGCATCTTAAAGGAGGAGAGAGAAGTAGAGAGGTGGAGAGGTTTAGGGAGGGAATTCCAGAGTTTAGGGCCTAGACGGCTGAAGGCATGGCTGCCAATGGTTTGGCGAAGGAATTGGGGGACAGACAAGAGGCCAGAGTTGGAAGAGCGCAGAGATCTCAGAGGGTTGTAGGGCTGAAGGAGATTACAGAGATAGGGAGAGGCGAGACCATGGAGGGATTTGAAAAAAAGATGAGAATTTTAAATTCGTGACATTTCTGGACCGGGAGCCAATGTAGGTCGGCGAGCACAGGGGTGAAGGATGAACGGGACTTGGTGCGAGTTAGGATTCCGGCAGCAGAGTTTTGGAAAAGAAAAAAGGAAAACGTGAATAATCTGCTTGGACTAAAATTTTTTATTTTTTTTAAAAATCGTGACGGAAATCAAAATGGAGACTTTATGTTCAAATGGACAAATCTGGAGAGACAGGAAGAGGATGGCCATTGCAGAGTTTAATGAAGCAGCTGTGAGACAGAACCAATTCATTGCAGGTTCCGAGATACTGGCTCAATCAAATATGCAACGAACAGAACAGCCGAGCGACATTGTGTGGATTTCTCATCTCATTGATCTGACAGATCACCGCTGTAATTAGTTCACACTCCCATACTGTAAATACCCCAGCAGTGTCTGCTCAGAGACACAATCCCCAGCTTTGGAATGTTATATGTGCACAAAATGGATGAGTTGAAAGATTATAATGGATGCTTGTGTTTCTTTGATAACAGTTAGATGTTATGGCCTTAAATACACAAGGGAATAGACATTTCACCTTAGTGAAATAACACATTGTGCATTAGATGGTATAACACCCCAACCTTACAGAACTTACTGTCACCTGACTGACGTGGGAGATATATCGTCATATACTGGGTTCTGAGACCACTAGGATACAATGTGCTCCTCTTAAAGAGGCACAGTCTTCATGAGAAAACGTTTGGCAAATATTTTTTCTGCTAGTTTGCAGGCGCATCCGGTAACAGGTGTATGAGGTAGCCCATCACCATAACGACCCGATAGTTACTGCAGCACAAGTAGCCCCCATCTCTCACCAGTGCAACATACGCTCTGTATTCATTTAGCTCTCATCGATGAAATACCATCAGACGTTTGTGCACTTGTCCCGATAGGCAACAGCCAGCCCCAAAAAACACCTATAAATGTATACATCAAAACGCAAAAAAATTACAGTAATACAAACAGGGCCCCACCCTATAGCACTATCCCTTCACATTCAGCAGTATCCTGTACCCCTCTACTAAACCTTCCCTTTCATATACAGTGGTCAAGGATGAGAATTTTAAAATCGAGGTGTTGTTGGACCTCGAGCCAATGTAGGTCAGCAAGCACAGGAGTGATGGGTGAACGGGATTTGATGCGAGTTCTAATACGGGCAGTGGAGTTTTGAATGACCTCAAGTTTATGGAGGGTGGAAGACAGGAGGCCAGCCAGGAGAGCATTGGAATGGTCAAGCCTGGAGGTAACAAAAGCACGGATGAGGGTTTCAGCAGCAGATGGGCTGAGACGGGCGATGTTGCGGAGGTGGAAGTAGGCGGCCTTGGTGATGGAGCAGATATGTGGTCAGAGGCTTAACTCAGGGTCAAATAGGATGCCTCAGTGGCCAGGGACAGGGCTGGAGTCGGTGGCTAGGGAACGGAGTTTGTGGCGGGGACCAAAGACAATGGCTTCGGTCTTCCTAATATTTCGAACATATATACAGCAGTCTCCTGAATCCTTTACTTATGATACAGTCTCCTATACCCCCATATGTAAAGCCCTCCCAGGTACCCCTGAATGTAAAGCCCTTTTCTGTAACCTTTATGTACAAATCCCCCAGTCCCATGTATACTTACAGACTCTCTCTGTGGAATTGAATGACAGTCTCCCCAGAAGCACCCAGATATATAAAGCCCTTCTTTTCCTGCTTATATTGAAAGCCCCCTCCTGTAGCCCTGATATTTGAAGCCCCCTCCTGGAGTATAATGTGGGGAAATGTGAGGTTATTCACTTTGGGAAGAAAAATTTTTAAAAACAGAATATTTTTTAAAATGATGAGAAACTATTAAATGTTGGCACTCAGAGGGATTTGGGTGTCCTTGTACACGAAACACAGAAAGTTAACATGCAGGTACAGCAAGTAACTAGGAAGGCAAATGGTATGTTGGCCTTTATTGAAAGGGAATTGGAGCACAAGAGTAGGGAAGTCTTGCTGCAACTGTAAAGGGCTTTGGTGAGACCTCACCTGGATTACTGTGTACAGTTTTGGTCTCCTTATCTAAGGAAAGATATATTTGCCTTAGAGGCGGTGCAACAAAGGTTCACTAGATTGATTCCTGGGATAAGAGGGCTGTCCTGTGAGGATAGATTGAGTAGAATGGGCCTATTCTCTGGAGTTTAGAAGAATCAGAGGTGATCTCATTGAAATATACAAGATTCTAAGAGGGCTTGACAAGGTAGATGCTGAGAGGATGTTTCCCCTGGCTGGAGAGTCTAGAACTAGGAGATATAGGGCAGCATTTTAGCACCTGCTATCGGGTGCGTTCCTGGCAGGGGGGTCCCGAAAATCGTGAAATCCCGGAGCGGGACCAGAGCCCGCCTCGAACCCGTGCACTTCCGGGTTCCCCACTGACGCGCCGGCGTGCGCGCGCAGCCCCCGATGGTGGGAATCCCGCAGGCAATTAAAGCCAGCGGGATGCCACTTGAAGGTATTTATTTGGCTTGTTCAGGTCATGAACTGACCTGATTAAGGGATTATGTGAGGAGGGGTGGGATTTTAGAGCAAACTGGGACTGTTTCCCACACTGGGGGAAACGCTCCCAGTTCAAATGGACCTGTTGCAGCCATCAGCCTGTGGCAGCTGCAAAGGTCCATTTGACAGGTGGGGGGGGTGAGACCCTCACTCATTGCAGGAGGCCACTCTGTCACTTGGGACAAAGTTTGGCCTCCACCACCCTCCTCCTGACAATCAAAGTCACCAACTTGCACACTTACCCCGGGGTCCAGACACATGTACCTACCTTGCGGACCCCCTCAGATGTACATCTTCCGGATGGGGGCCGCCGTAGCTGCAGTCATGACCTCCTCGGAGGGCGAACAGCATCACCAACCTCGCCGGCCAAGCCGTCCACCTCTGACACGTGGAGCTCCACAACAGAGTGCTATGACACATCCACCTGCACAGCAGGAGGGAGGGCTACCGCAGAGAGAGATGCGTCGCAGAGGGCACTACCCTCGTCACAGGGTCCACAGACCGAGGCTCAGCTTCCTGGACCTCTCTGAGCAGCAGTGCACACGGAGGCTCAGAGTCACTCGACATGTAGTCGTGGACATCTGCAGCCTCCTTCATGCCAAGCTGCTCCTGGCTGGCCCGAGCACCATCTTCTTACCTGTCGCCGTCAAAGTCACCACTGCCCTCAACAACTTCTCCTCTGCATCCTTCCAGGGTGCAACCGGGGACATCGCCGACGTCTCTCAGCCGTCTGCACAAAAGAGCCCTGCAAATACACCTACACCCACTCTGCAGTGACACAATGGGTGGCATCAGTTGTGGGTCTTCATAGTGATCCTCAGGAAAGGGCATTATTGCACAGACCAGACAAGATTCGCAAAGACATGGCAGTAGTGGTGCCAATATAATATGTGATGTGAGTTGATCAGAAATTCAATACAAGTAACAACCATGACAAACCCTCAAACACCCTTGTGCATCCCCTTCATGTTCACGATATGTTTGCCTTACGCTGCCTACTGCACATATGTGATGCATGCCCTGTGGCTGCAGAACAGGTAGTGAGGCTGGCCGTGTAAGAGATGCATGAGAGGGTGAGTACGAGATAGAGCCATGAGATTGTGTGAGGATTGGGTTGAGTGGTAGTGGCGGGATGAGTACTGGCGAGGTGAGTAGGTGCAGGTACGATGAGGATGAGGTTTGAGTGGGTATGAAGGGTGATGTGACAGTAGTGTTGGCAGTGCAGAAGGAGATGTGGGTTGGGGGCGGTGATGTGGCAGATGGAGTGTAGGGGAAAGAGTAAGTGTACTCACTTTGGCTGACCGACTGAGGTCATCGGAGCGCCTCCTGCACTGTATGCAGGTGGGCGATATGTTGGTGGTGCTGGTGACCTCCTCTGCCACCTCGAGCCAGGCCTTCCTGGTGGCAGAGGCAGGCCACTTCCTCCCGCCCACCGGGAGGAAGATCTCTGTCCTCCCCCTCCTCCTCACCCCATGTATTGATACCTGGAGTGAGGCATCATTAAACTGGGAGCAGCCTTCCCCCTGGGCTGCTCCATGCTGTGATTTTTTTCTGTTTGTTGCAGCATCTGTCAGTGGAGGACTGCCCCTTTAAATAGAGCTCCTCCAGCTGACAGATCTTACTGCGCATGCGCAGCCCGCCCGACGCGCAGATCAGCAGTGGGGAACCCGGAAGACCAGGTAAGTGGATCCAATTATGCTACAATCGCGCGGGGAGCTGACTAATTTCACCGGGCGCGTTGCCCGGTGAAATTAGTCCACCATAGTGTCAGGATAAGGGGTCAGACATTTAGGACTGAGATGAGTAGGAATTTCTTCACTCAGAGGGTCATGAATATTTGTAATTCTCTACTCCAGAGGGCTGTGGATGCTGATTGATAGATTTTTGGATTCCAAGGGAATCAAGGGATATGGAGATCAGGCAGGAAAGAGGAGTTGAGGGCAAAGATCAGATTTTAATGAATGGCGGAGCACGCCCGATGGGCCATAAGGCCTACTCCCGCTCCGATATTTAAAGCCCTATCCTGTACCCCCGATTTTTCATCACCAGTGAACCTTCATTAAATGAAGACCGTAAATTACCGATTAATAGCAAACCCGTCCACACAACCTTTTATAAATTCAATCTGCATTTACAAAAATAGCAGAAATGAGAAAGAAATAAAGAAATTACCAGAAATCACGTTTTTAAAACTCAAAATATTTCAGCTGAGATCAGCCAGCACAGTAAAGAACAAAACAACTTGCATTTATATAGCACCTTTCATGACCTCAGGATGTCCCAAAGTGCTTTACAGCCAATGAAGTACTTTTGTGATGTAGTCACTATCATAATGTAGGAAATGTATCAGCCAATTTACGCACAGCAAGGTCCCACAAACAACAACGTGATAATGACCAGATAATCTGCTTTAGTGATGTTGGCTGAGGGGTAAATATCGGCCAGGACACTGGGGAAAACTCACCTGCTCTTCTTCAAAATAGTGCCATGGGATCTTTTACGTCCACCTGAGGGGGCAGACAGGAGCTCGGTTTAATGTCTCACCCAAAAGACAGCACCTCCGACAGTGCAGCACTCCCTCAGTACTGCACTGGAGTGACAGCCTAGATTTTGTAGCTGGAGGGAAGAGGGGTTTGGGCTGGGGCAGGGGGGTAGAATAGGTTCAGCATCCAGGAATATTTATCACACTTGGGCATCATGCAGTGACCACTGCTGGGAAATTGGCTGTCGGGCAAGTAAGCAAGTAACCAGCTCCACTGGTTGAATAGCCAGCCAAGACTCATGTATAAAGAGCAGAGCGTAGAACTGGGGGGTTGCCAGAGCCAATGCAACATATTGTACAGAGGCAGTGCCTTCATCACGGGAGGGAGGAGAGAGGGGAAACAAGCAGAATGCCTCACCTGTCGGAGAGACCGCCCACCACCAATTGCCCCAGGGGTTCACACTGTCCATGATGCTGCGTTTGGCCAGCGAAAGTCCCCTTTGCTATTTTCTGGAACCTTCTGTGCAACGCGTCCATTCCCACGGCCCCTCTCACGAAACTCCCCCCTCCCCCGTGGCCCCTCTCACTGACTCTCCCCTCCCCCCTCCCCCGTGGCCCCTCTCACTGAACTCCCCCCGCCCCACCCCCCCACCGTGGCCCCTCTCACTGAACTCCCCCCCCCACCGTGGCCCCTCTCACTGAACTCCCCCCCCCACCGTGGCCCCTCTCACTGAACTCCCCCCCCCACCGTGGCCCCTCTCACTGAACTCCCCCCCCCACCATGGCCCCTCTCACTGAACTCCCCCCCCCCCCCCCCGTGGCCTCTCTCACTGAACTCCCCCCTCCCCCGTGGCCCCTCTCACTGAACTCCCCCCCCCACCGTGGCCCCTCTCACTGAACTCCCCCCCCCACCGTGGCCCCTCTCACTGAACTCCCCCCTCCCCCGTGGCCCCTCTCACTGAACTCCCCCCTCCCCCGTGGCCCCTCTCACTGAACTCCCCCCTCCCCCGTGGCCCCTCTCACTGAACTCCCCCCTCCCCCGTGGCCCCTCTCACTGAACTCCCCCCCCCCCCTCCCCCGTGGCCCCTCTCACTGAACTACTCCCCCCTCCCCCGTGGCCCCTCTCACTGAACTCCCCCCCCCCCCCCCCCCCCCACCGTGGCCCCTCTCACTGAACTCCCCCCCCCACCCCCGTGGCCCCTCTCACTGAACTCCCCCCCCCACCGTGGCCCCTCTCACTGAACTCCCCCCCCCCCCCCCCCCCACCGTGGCCCCTCTCACTGAACTCCCCCCCCCCCACCACCGTGGCCCCTCTCACTGAACTCCCCCCCCCCCCCCCCACCGTGGCCCCTCTCACTGAACTCCCCCTGCCCCCCCCCAACCGTGGCCCCTCTCACTGAACTCCCCCCCCACCGTGGCCCCTCTCACTGAACTCCCCCCCCCCCCGCCGTGGCCCCTCTCACTGAACTCTCCCCCCCCCGTGGCCCCTCTCACTGAACTCTCCCCCCCCCGTGGCCCCTCTCACTGAACTCTCCCCCCCCCGTGGCCCCTCTCACTGAACTCTCCCCCCCCCGTGGCCCCTCTCACTGAACTCCCCCCCCCCCCCCCACCGTGGCCCCTCTCACTGAACTCTCCCCCCCCCCCCCCCACCGTGGCCCCTCTCACTGAACTCTCCCCCCCCCCCCCCACCATGGCCCCTCTCACTGAACTCCCCCCCCCCGCCGTGGCCCCTCTCACTGAACTCCCCCCCCCCCCCCCCCCGCCGTGGCCCCTCTCACTGAACTCCCCCCCCCCGTGGCCCCTCTCACTGAACTCCCCCCCCCCCCCCCCCGTGGCCCCTCTCACTGAACTCCCCCCCGCCCCCGTGGCCCCTCTCACTGAACTCCCCCCCGCCGTGGCCCCTCTCACTGAACTCCCCCCCGCCGTGGCCCCTCTCACTGAACTCCCCCCCCCCGTGGCCCCTCTCACTGAACTCCCCCCCCCCGTGGCCCCTCTCACTGAACTCCCCCCCCCCGTGGCCCCTCTCACTGAACTTCCCCCCACCCCCCCTCCCGTGGCCCCTCTCACTGAACTCCCCCCCCCCCCCCCCCGGCCCCTCTCACTGAACTCCCCCCCCCCCCCCGGCCCCTCTCACTGAACTCCCCCCCCCCCCCCCGGCCCCTCTCACTGAACTCCCCCCCCCCCGGCCCCTCTCACTGAACTCCCCCCCCACCCCCCCCGGCCCCTCTCACTGAACTCCCCCCCCCCCCGGCCCCTCTCACTGAACTCCCCCCCCCCCCCCCCCCTGGCCCCTCTCACTGAACTCCCCCCCCCGGCCCCTCTCACTGAACTCCCCCCCCCCGGCCCCTCTCACTGAACTCCCCCCCCCGGCCCCTCTCACTGAACTCCCCCCCACCCCCCCCTCCCGTGGCCCCGCTCACTGAACTCCCCCCCCCCCCCCGGCCCCTCTCACTGAACTCCCCCCCGCCCCCCCTCCCGTGGCCCCTCTCACTGAACTCCCCCCCCCCCCCCCCGGCCCCTCTCACTGAACTCCCCCCCCCCCCCCCGTGGCCCCTCTCACTGAACTCCCCCCCCCCCCCCCGTGGCCCCTCTCACTGAACTCCCCCCCCCCCCCCGTGGCCCCTCTCACTGAACTCCCCCCCCCCCGTGGCCCCTCTCACTGAACTCCCCCCCCCCCCCCCCCGTGGCCCCTCTCACTGAACTCCCCCCCCCCCCCCCCCCCCGTGGCCCCTCTCACTGAACTCCCCCCCCCCCCACCCCCGTGGCCCCTCTCACTGAACTCCCCCCCCCCCCACCCCCGTGGCCCCTCTCACTGAACTCCCCCCCCCCCCCCCCCCCCGTGGCCCCTCTCACTGAACTCCCCCCCCCCCCCCCCCGTGGCCCCTCTCACTGAACTCCCCCCCCCCCCGTGGCCCCTCTCACTGAACTCCCCCCCCCCCGTGGCCCCTCTCACTGAACTCCCCCCCCCCCGTGGCCCCTCTCACTGAACTCCCCCCCCCCCGTGGCCCCTCTCACTGAACTCCCCCCCCCCGGTGGCCCCTCTCACTGAACTCCCCCCCCCCGGTGGCCCCTCTCACTGAACTCCCCCCCCCCCCCCGTGGCCCCTCTCACTGAACTCCCCCCCCCCCCCGTGGCCCCTCTCACTGAACTCCCCCCCCCCCCCCCCCCGGCCCCTCTCACTGAACTCCCCCCCCCCCCCCCGTGGCCCCGCTCACTGAACTCCCCCCCCCCCCCCGGCCCCTCTCACTGAACTCCCCCCCCCCCCGTGGCCCCTCTCACTGAACTCCCCCCCCCCCGTGGCCCCTCTCACTGAACTCCCCCCCCCCCCGTGGCCCCTCTCACTGAACTCCCCCCCCCCCCCCCCCGTGGCCCCTCTCACTGAACTCCCCCCCCCCCCCCCCCCCGTGGCCCCTCTCACTGAACTCCCCCCCCCCCCCCCCCCCGTGGCCCCTCTCACTGAACTCCCCCCCCCCCCGTGGCCCCTCTCACTGAATTCCCCCCCCCCCGTGGCCCCTCTCACTGAACTCCCCCCCCCCCCGTGGCCCCTCTCACTGAACTCCCCCCCCCCGGTGGCCCCTCTCACTGAACTCCCCCCCCCCCGGTGGCCCCTCTCACTGAACTCCCCCCCCCCCCCCGTGGCCCCTCTCACTGAACTCCCCCCCCCCCCCGTGGCCCCTCTCACTGAACTCCCCCCCCCCCCCCCCCCCGGCCCCTCTCACTGAACTCCCCCCCCCCCCCCCGTGGCCCCGCTCACTGAACTCCCCCCCCCCCCCCGGCCCCTCTCACTGAACTCCCCCCCGCCCCCCCTCCCGTGGCCCCTCTCACTGAACTCCCCCCCCCCCCCCGGCCCCTCTCACTGAACTCCCCCCCGCCCCCCCTCCCGTGGCCCCTCTCACTGAACTCCCCCCCCCCCCCCCCGGCCCCTCTCACTGAACTCCCCCCCCCCCCCCGTGGCCCCTCTCACTGAACTCCCCCCCCCCCCCCCGTGGCCCCTCTCACTGAACTCCCCCCCCCCCGTGGCCCCTCTCACTGAACTCCCCCCCCCCCCCCCCCGTGGCCCCTCTCACTGAACTCCCCCCCCCCCCCCCCCCCGTGGCCCCTCTCACTGAACTCCCCCCCCCCCCACCCCCGTGGCCCCTCTCACTGAACTCCCCCCCCCCCCACCCCCGTGGCCCCTCTCACTGAACTCCCCCCCCCCCCCCCCCCCCCGTGGCCCCTCTCACTGAACTCCCCCCCCCCCCCCCCGTGGCCCCTCTCACTGAACTCCCCCCCCCCCCGTGGCCCCTCTCACTGAACTCCCCCCCCCCCGTGGCCCCTCTCACTGAACTCCCCCCCCCCCGTGGCCCCTCTCACTGAACTCCCCCCCCCCCGTGGCCCCTCTCACTGAACTCCCCCCCCCCCCCGTGGCCCCTCTCACTGAACTCCCCCCCCCCCCCCCCCGTGGCCCCTCTCACTGAACTCCCCCCCCCCCCCGTGGCCCCTCTCACTGAACTCCCCCCCCCCCCGTGGCCCCTCTCACTGAACTCCCCCCCCCCCCCCCCCGTGGCCCCTCTCACTGAACTCCCCCCCCCCCCCCCCCCCGTGGCCCCTCTCACTGAACTCCCCCCCCCCCCCCCCCCGTGGCCCCTCTCACTGAACTCCCCCCCCCCCCGTGGCCCCTCTCACTGAATTCCCCCCCCCCCGTGGCCCCTCTCACTGAACTCCCCCCCCCCCGTGGCCCCTCTCACTGAACTCCCCCCCCCCGGTGGCCCCTCTCACTGAACTCCCCCCCCCCGGTGGCCCCTCTCACTGAACTCCCCCCCCCCCCCCGTGGCCCCTCTCACTGAACTCCCCCCCCCCCCCCCGTGGCCCCTCTCACTGAACTCCCCCCCCCCCCCGTGGCCCCTCTCACTGAACTCCCCCCCCCCCCCCCCCCCCGGCCCCTCTCACTGAACTCCCCCCCCCCCCCCCGTGGCCCCTCTCACTGAACTCCCCCCCCCCCCGTGGCCCCTCTCACTGCACTCCCCCCCCCCCCCCCCCGTGGCCCCTCTCACTGAACTCCCCCCCCCCCCCGTGGCCCCTCTCACTGCACTCCCCCCCCCCCCCCCGTGGCCCCTCTCACTGCACTCCCCCCCCCCCCCCCGTGGCCCCTCTCACTGAACTCCCCCCCCCCCCCCCCCCCTGGCCCCTCTCACTGAACTCCCCCCCCCCCCCCCCCTGGCCCCTCTCACTGAACTCCCCCCCCCCCCCCCCCCTGGCCCCTCTCACTGAACTCCCCCCCCCCCCCCCCCCGTGGCCCCTCTCACTGAACTCCCCCCCCCCCCCCCCCCGTGGCCCCTCTCACTGAACTCCCCCCCCCCCCGTGGCCCCTCTCACTGAACTCCCCCACCCCCGTGGCCCCTCTCACTGAACTCCCCCCCCCCCCGTGGCCCCTCTCACTGAACTCCCCCCCCCCCGTGGCCCCTCTCACTGAACTCCCCCCCCCCCGTGGCCCCTCTCACTGAACTCCCCCCCCCCCGTGGCCCCTCTCACTGAACTCCCCCCCCCCCCGTGGCCCCTCTCACTGAACTCCCCCCCCCCCCCGTGGCCCCTCTCACTGAACTCCCCCCCCCCCCCGTGGCCCCTCTCACTGAACTCCCCCCCCCCCCGTGGCCCCTCTCACTGAACTCCCCCCCCCCCCCGTGGCCCCTCTCACTGAACTCCCCCCCCCCCCCGTGGCCCCTCTCACTGAACTCCCCCCCCCCCCGTGGCCCCTCTCACTGAACTCCCCCCCCCCCCCCCCCCGTGGCCCCTCTCACTGAACTCCCCCCCCCCCCCCCCGTGGCCCCTCTCACTGAACTCCCCCCCCCCGTGGCCCCTCTCACTGAACTCCCCCCCCCCCCCCCCGTGGCCCCTCTCACTGAACTCCCCCCCCCCCCCCCCCCGTGGCCCCTCTCACTGAACTACCCCCCCCCCCCCACCGTGGCCCCTCTCACTGAACTCCCACCGTGACCCCCTCACTGACCCCGTTGCCTTGGTACCGACAGACACGGCCGTTGCCAGACTGTCGACGGTGCGTGGACCGGAGGTGCAGAGTGAACATCGATCCGCACAACCGGTCAAAACAAAACAAAAATCACCGGCATCCTGTATTGTCCCTTCACGACTGACGTTCGCAGGCTGTGAATACAAGAACGCAGATTTTTCTAAAAATTTATCATGTATTGTACTCTCGCCCACTGTGGTCCGAACACTCATCAATAAACTGCGTCCAGCAAGTCATCTCATCACTGGACACCAGTTATAAATAGAGGCTGAACCAACAACACCCGTGTGAAGCAGGCAGCACCTTCCTCCCTTCGTCTTTTGGCCGGGCCTCAATATTTACTTCACAGGAAGCAGCGACTGCACAGCCTTCACCTCCCTGGAAGGTCACTGTCTGAACCGTATTGGGCAGCAAACTTCCAAACAGCTGACTCCAATTGGTCATGCACGGCCTGCGAAACCTGACTGTGGATCACTACAATTATTTGAGGATACCAACTTGAAGATAAATCCAATAAGGAATTTAGAAGAAACCTCTTTACGCAGAGCGTGGTGAGAATGGGGAACTCGCTACCACAAGGAGTAGTTGAGGTACAGATGCATCTAAGGAGAGTGCATGCTGATAGGGTTAGATGAAGTAGGGTGCGGGGAGGCTTGTGTGGAGCATAAACACCGACATAGACCTGTTGGGCCGAATGGCCTGTTTCTGTGCTGTGTAATACATTGGAAAGATGGGCCGTTAGACATGCTGATCACATCGGGTTACTCAGAGCAGGGGAGATAGAGGGTAGAGATGTATGCATTGAAACAGTCAAATTCACCTCTCCTGGTGGTTCAGTGGGTAAAAGCCCCATGTGTTGTGATTCGAGACCATGCAGACCAGGATTCCTGCACCTATTTGCTTTCCGATAACTCCCCGTTATAAAGTTTAGGGATGAGACCACCGGGAGAGAACAGGATCAGCCGCGGCTGTAATGACTTCCACGGTTGAATAGTCTGCTCACTGTTGAGGCTCACACTTGCAGAAATGGCCACTTGTATGAGGTACCGGAGGGCAGCTTGTGCCTGTGTGGATCAGCGAATCAGTGCCTTCAGGAGAGGAGAGGAGATTAGGCGGCAGAGTAACAAAAATATATACAATTTGCACATATATCCTCCTCTCCCCCCTCCCCAGACAGACAAATCCTCCTCTCCCCCCCCCCCCTCCCCAGACAGACAAATCCTCCTCTCCCCCACCCTTCCATCCCCAGACAGACAATTCCTCCTTTCCACCCTCCCCAGACAGACAAATCATTGAGCACATAATCTAGTCTGGGACACTCCAATGCAGTACTGAGGGAGTGCTGCACTGTTGGAGGTGCTGTCTTTCAGATGAGACGTTAAACCATCTGCCCCCTCAGGTGGATGTAAAAGTTCCCAGGGCACTATTTCGATGAGAGCAGGGGTGTTCTCCACGGTGTCCTGGGCAATATTTGTCCCTCATCCAACATCACTATACACAAATTATCTGGTCGTTATCATATTGCTGTTTGTGAGACCTTGCTCTGCTCAAATTAGCTGCTGTGTTTCCCAAATTACAACAGTAACAGCACTTCAAAAAAAAGTACTTCATTGACTGTAAAGCGCTTTGGGATGTCCTGAGGTTGTGAAAGGCACCATATAAACACAAGTCTTTCTTTATTGAATCGTACACAGCAGTCAGGTCCCAGCTTTGATCACTCTCAGTGCCCTAGGCCATGGAGGTACAAAGAAGGAGCAGTCAGCCAGCTTTATCCCCCGCCCCTTTCCACCTCGACCGGTATTCAGGGACCCCGAGGGAAAGCGCGCACGCAGGCATGGAGAGTGGGGACAGGATCAGGTTCGCTGTGATCTGCTCCAAGGTTAAATGGCCACCTGGGCTCATGTATTGAAGAATATTCACTTGACTAAAGTACAGGACAGTGACTGGTGCCTGTGGAACTGTATCACAGCAAGGAGTCGGCACCCTCAGGAGGAGAGGAAAAGGGAGCAGGAGAAAGTTGTCTGGCTCCTTGGGGCGGGGGGAGTCCCAATGGGGTGAAGTTCAAGTGAGTTTTATCACTGTATTAAACAGACATTGCTGGCAACACGTGGACAGAGTGTGATCTAGCAGAACATATAAAAAGGTAGAAAAATCAATGGCAGTGAGGCCCAGGCTGTAATTTAACCCCAAACCCAACAAGCTCCAACTAAGCAAATGTGACCCTAAATGGATCAACAAACAAACTAAAAGTGAGATCAATAGGAAAAATGGCCTGTAGAGAGAGAGGAGAAAGGGCGCACTGGGATGAATATTAAAAAAAAAATGCAGAAACATATTAAAAGGCAAAGGAGAGACCTGGAAAAAAGAGCAGTTGAAGCTCAGCATCACAGTAAGAAAAATCTCTCAGTGCAACAACAGCGAGAGAGCAGACAGAGACACGGTGAAACCTATAAATAATCTAAATGGACTTGAAACATAGAAAATAGGAGCAGGAGTAGGCCGTTCGGCTCTTCGAGCCTGCTCCGCCATTCAATGTGATCATAACTGATCCTCTCTCTCAATACCATATTCCTGCTCTCTCCCCATACCCCTTGATGCCTTCTGTGTCTAGAAATCTTTCTAGCTCCTTCTTAAATATATTCAGTGACTTGGCCTCCACAGCCTTCTGTGGTAGAGAATTCCACAGGTTCACCACCCTCTGAGTGAAGAAATTTCTCCTCATCTCAGTCCTAAATGTCCTAACCTGTATCCTGAGACTGTGACCCCTCGTTCTGGACCCCCCAGCCAGGGGAAACATCCTCCCTGCATCCAGTCTGTCTAGCCCTGTCAGAATTTTATATATTTCAATGAGATCCCCTTTCATTCTTCTAAACTCAAGGGAATACAGGCTGAGTCGACCCAATCTCTCCTCATAAGACAGTCCTGCCATCCCAGGGATCAGTCTGGTGAACCTTCACTGCATTCCCTCTATGGCAAGTATATCCTCTCTTAGGTAAGGAGACAAAAACGGTACACAATACTCCAGGTGCGGTCTCACCAAGGCCCTGTATAACTGCAGTAAGACATCCTTGCTCCTGTACTCAAATCCTCTTGCAATGAAGGCCAACATACCATTTGCCTTCCTAAAGGCTTGCTGCACCTGCATATTTGCTTTCAGTGACTGGTGTACAAGGACACCCAGGTCCCTTTGTACATCAACATTTCCCAATCTATTGCCATTTAAATAATACTCTGCCTTTCTGTTTTTCCTTCCGAAGTGGATAACTTCACATTTATCCACATTATACTGCATCTGCCATGTATTTGCCCACTCACTCAACTTGTCTAAATCGCCTTGAAGCCTCTCTGCATCCTCCTCACAACTCACGATCCCACCTAGTTTTGTGTCGTCAGCAAACTTGGAAATATT
This sequence comes from Heptranchias perlo, assembly GCF_035084215.1. NCBI lineage: Eukaryota > Metazoa > Chordata > Chondrichthyes > Hexanchiformes > Hexanchidae > Heptranchias > Heptranchias perlo. Next base: position 7,036,255 of record NC_090351.1, read on the forward strand.
ATATTTGGTTCCCTCATCCAAATCATTGATATATATTGTGAATAGCTGGGCCCAAGCACTGATCCCTGCGGTACCCCACTAGTCACTGCCTGCCACCCCGAAAAGAACCCATTTATTCCTACACTCTGTTTCCTGTCTGTTAACCAATTTTCAATCCATGCCAGTATATTACCCTCAATCCCATGTGCTTTAATTTTGCACACTAACCTCTTGTGGGACTTTATCAAAGGCCTCTTGAAAATCCAAATAAACCACATCCACTGGTTCTCCTTTATCTATTCTACCAGTTACATCCTCAAAAAACTCCAGTAGGTTTGTCAAACATGATTTCCCTTTCATAAATCCATGCTGACTTTGTCTAATCCCGTTGATATTTTCTAAGTGTCCTGTTATCATATCCTTTATAATAGACTCTAGCATTTTCCCTATTACTGATGTTAGGCTAACCGGTCTGTAGTTCCCTGTTTTCTCTCTCCCTCCTTTTTTAAATAGTGGGATTACATTTGCCACCCTCCAATCTGCAGGAACTGTTCCATAATCTACCGAATTTTGGAAGATGACAACTAATGCATCCACTATTTCCATGGCTACCTCTTTTAGTACTCTGGGATGCAGATTATCAGCTTTCAGTCCCATTAATTTCTTCAGCACTATTTTTTTTACTAATACTAATTTTCTTTAATTCCTCTGTCTCACTCGTCCCTTGGTTCCCTAGCATTTCTGGGAAGACAGAACCAAAGTATTTGTTTAATTGCTCTGCCATTTCCTTGTTCCCCATTATAAATTCTCCCATTTCTGACTGTAAGGGACCTACGTTTGTCTTCATAATCTTTTTACATATTTATAGAAGCTTTTACAGTCCACTTTTATGTTCCTTGCAAATTTACTCTAATACTCTATTTTTCTGCTCTTAATCAATCTCTTGGTCCTTTTTTGCTGAATTCTAAACTGCTCCCAGTCCTCAGGCTTGCTACTTTTTCTGGCAACTTTATATGATTCCTCTTTGGATCTAATACTATCCTTAATTTCTTTTGTTAGCCATGGTTGGGCCGCTTTTCCTTTTGTGTTTTTGTGCCAGAAAGGAATGTATAATTGTTGCAATTCATGCATTTGTTCCTTAAATGTTAGCCATTGCCTATCCACCGTCATGCCTTTTAATGAAGCTTCCCAATTTATCATAGCCAACTCACTCCTCATACCTTTGTAATTTCCTTTGTTTAGATTTAGGACCCTGGTTTCAGATTGGACTACTTCACTTTCCACCTTAATGAAGAATTCTATCATGTTATGGTCACTCTTCCCGAAAGGACCCAGCACAAGATTATTAATCAACCCCTTCTCATTGCACAATACTCAATCGAGGAAACTGAGGATGGAGCACAAAAAAAATTTTTGAATGACCACTTATAGAATCTCATAGCACAGAAGGCGGCCATTCGGCCCATCATGCCTGTGCCGATTCTTTGAAAGAGCTCTCCCGTTAGTCCCGCTCTCCCATTAGTCCCACTCCCCTGCCCTTTCACCATAGCCCTACAAGTATATATCCAATTCCCTTTTGAAAGTTATTATCGAATCTGCTTCCACTACCCTTTCAGGCAGTGCATTCCAGATCATAACAACTCACCGTGTAAAAAAAATCTCTTCATCTCACCACTGGTTCTTTTGCTAATTACGTTAAATCTGTGTCCCCTGGCTGATGACTCTCCTGCTAGTGGAAACGGTTTCTCCTTATTTACTCTATCAAAACCCTTCATAATTTTGAACACTTCTATTAAATCTCCCCTTAAACTTCTGTGCTCGGAGGAGAACAATCCCAGCTTCTCCAGTCTCTCCACGTAACTGAAGTATTCACAAGGCAAGAGCAACATGTTGTGCTCAGGCAGAGATAACCTGAGCAAAGTCAATGGGGCCTAAGTTCGGTAGCGCCCGAAATCCGTAAGGCTGGAAGGTGACCCCATGGGGAGCCTCGACTCCAGTTTAGAGGAAGAGGATTTGTCCTGCTAGGCTGCGAGAAATGATTTGTTCTACTGGGGAGGGGGAGAGGATTTGCCATCCTGTGGAAGGTGAGGTGATTTGTTCAACTAAGGAGGGGGAGATGAGGATTTGTCCTGCTTCAGGAGGGAAGGAGGAATTATGTGCAAATTGTATATATTTCTGACACTTTACCACCAAATCTCTCCTCTCCTGAAGACACTGATTGATTGATCCACACAGGGTCAGGCTTCCCTCTGGTACCTCACACAAGTGGCCATATTGCAAGTGTGAGCCTTGACAGTGAGCAGTCTATTTGACCATGGACTCGAAAAAAACAGACAGCTGCAGCATTGACACCGTTTCAAGGCTCCACCTGCATCGATTAAGATGATGTTGCCCTGTGAACTGAATGCCAGCTGAATAGTCCCAACAAGAACTGTGACTGATTGAAGGAGCCCAGGATCACCAGTGAGATCCTGATAACCGGATCAAAGGAATGGTAAATTGCAATCCCCATCCCTACCCAGAGATTGAGTCTGGAATTACAAATCCTATCCCACAGTTCTGCACCGGAATGTCAAATTTAAAATTCTCATCCTTGTGTTCAAACCCCCTCATGGACTTGTCCCTTCCTATTTCTGTAACCTCCTCCAGTCCTGCAACCCTCCAAGAACTCTGCTTTCCTCCAATTCTGGTCTCTTGTGCATCCCCCACTTCCTTCGCTCCACCACTGGCGGCCGTGTCTTCAGATACCTTGGCCCTAAGCTCTGGAATTCCTTGCCTAAACCTCTCCGCCTCTCCATCCTCCTTTAAAACGCTCCTTAAAACCTACCTCTTTGACCAAGCTTTAGGTCACCTGTCTGAACATCTCCTTCTTTGGCTCGGTGACAGATTTTGTCTGATCATGCTCTTATGAAGCATCGTGGGACATTTTACTACATTAAAGGCGCTATATAAATGCAAGTTGTTGATCTTCTAAATGTAAGCGTGGCTCAGTGGTGAGCACTACAGCCTGAGTCAGGTGGGCATTTGGTCATTTATCTGATTGCTGTTTGTGGGACCTTGCTGTGCACAAATTGGCTGATTTCATTCATCACAACAGTGACTGCACTTCAAAAGTACTTCATTGGCGACAAGGTGCTTTGGGATATCCTGGGAACATTAAAAAGGTGATATATAAGTGCAAGTTCATTCTTTTCTTTTTTTCTACAACAAGGACACATAGCAGGATGAGAGTGTGTGGAGAAGGGAACGGTTTAAAGATGCAATCCACATTCCTAACCAAAAGATTGAATCTGGGATTACAAATCCTATCCCTTAGTTCTGCAGCTCAAATCCCAGAATGTGCCCTAAACACACAAACACCTGACTCAGAAGAGGGAGTGCTACTAACTGAGCCAAAACTGGCACTCAGAAGTAATGTTTGTGTTTCATTGATCTCAGATTGGAACAAATCACTCTCACTACTATGCTAAATAAGGGGTACTGAGGAAGCAAGTGTGTCAGTCACTGGTGTGACCTGTCTAAGAGAGTAATCAGACTGGGTGCCACCTGTCGGGATTTGAATTGTATTTCCAACTGCTCAACAACATTTACCATCCGACACCAACACAAAACACGGTGGTTCCATTTCTCGTCCGACACTGCAGAAGATCCACTTGGAACTGCCCTGCGGTCCAGAGTTCATTGTAAACCCCAAAATCCAGGCCTTCTGCTAATAACGGAAATCGGTCTCATACTTACAAAGAGGACTTCCCGAAACACCCTGCTGTACAGACAGACTCAAATGGGGCGAGAGAGCAATTCAGTAACGACGACAACACAAATTCAGGCAGATGTCCCATCCGGCAACCACTCTGTCCTGTGGAGTGAAGGCACCTTTCGCACCAATAGAGGTAAGTGTGCCGTAAAGTAACACGGGAGGAGTCCAGCACTGGCCTGTGTAACAGCAATGTGGTTGATTCTTAATTGCCCTCTGAAATGGCCGAGCAAGCCACTCAGTTGTAAAATCTCGCTACGAAAAGTCATAATAAGAATAAAACCGGACGGACCACCCGGCATCGGACCACTAGGCACCGGACACGACAACGGCAAAACACCGAGCCCAGTCGACCCTGCAAGGTCCTCCTTACTAACATCTGGGGACTTGTGCCAAAATTGGGAGAGCTGTCCCACAGACTAGTCAAGCAACAGCCTGACATAGCCATACTCACAGAATCATATCTTTCAGCCAACGTCCCAGACTCTTCCATCACCATCCCTGGGTATGTCCTGTCCCACCGGCAGGACAGACCCACCAGAGGTGGCGGTACAGTGATATACAGTCAGGAGGGAGTGGCCCTGGGAGTCCTCAACATTGACTCTGGACCCCATGAAATCTCATGGCATCAGGTCAAACATGGGCAAGGAAACCTCCTGCTGATTACCACCTACCGTCCTCCCTCAGCTGATGAATCAGTCCTCCTCCATGTTGAACACCACTTGGAGGAAGCACTGAGGGTAGCAAGGGCACAGAATGTACTCTGGGTGGGGGACTTCAATGTCCATCATCAAGAGTGGCTCGGTAGCACCACAACTGACCGAGCTGGCCGAGTCCTGAAGGACATAGCTGCTAGACTGGGCCTGCGGCAGGTGGTGAGCGAACCAACACGAGGGAAAAACTTACTTGACCTCGTCCTCACCAATCTACCTGTCGCAAATGCATCTGTCCATGACAGTATTGGTAGGAGTGACCACCGCACAGTCCTCGTGGAGATGCAGTCCCGTCTTCGCACTGAGGACACCATTCAACGTGTTGTGTGGCACTACCACCGTGCTAAATGGGATAGATTCAGAACAGATCTAGCAGCTCAAAACTGGGCATCCATGAGGCGCTGTGGGCCATCAGCAGCAGCAGAATTGTATTCCAGCACAATCTGTAACCTCATGGCCCGGCATATTCCTCACTCTACCATTACCAACAAGCCAGGGGATCAACCCTGGTTCAATGAGGAGTGTAGAAGAGCATGCCAGGAGCAGCACGAGGCGTACCTAAAAATGAGGTGCCAACCTGGTGAAGCCACAACTCAGGACTACATGCATGCTAAACAGCGGAAGCAACATGCTATAGACAGAGCTAAGCGATTCCACAACCAACGGATCAGATCAAAGCTCTGCAGTCCTGCCACATCCAGTCGTGAATGGTGGTGGACAATTAAACAACTAACGGGAGGAGGAGGCTCTGCAAACATCCCCATTCTCAATGATGGCGGAGTCCAGCACGTGAGTGCAAAAGACAAGGCTGAAGCGTTTGCAACCATCTTCAGCCAGAAGTGCCGAGTGGATAATCCATCTCAGCCTCCTCCCGCTATCCCCACCACCACGGAAGCCAGTCTTCGGCCAATTCGATTCACTCCACGTGATATCAAGAAACGGCTGAGTGCACTGGATACAGCAAAGGCTATGGGCCCCGACAACATCCCAGCTGTAGTGCTGAAGACTTGTGCTCCAGAACTAGCTGCGCCTCTTGCCAAGCTGTTCCAGTACAGCTACAACACTGGCATCCACCCGACAATGTGGAAAATTGCCCAGGTATGTCCTGTCCACAAAAAGCAGGACAAATCCAATCCGGCCAATTACCGCCCCATCAGTCTACTCTCAATCATCAGCAAAGTGATGGAAGGTGTCGTCGACAGTGCTATCAAGCGGCACTTACTCACCAATAACCTGTTCACCGATGCTCAGTTTGGGTTCCGCCAGGACCACTCGGCTTCAGACCTCATTACAGCCTTGGTCCAAACATGGACAAAAGAGCTGAATTCCAGAGGTGAGGTGAGAGTGACTGCCCTTGACATCAAGGCAGCATTTGACCGAGTGTGGCACCAAGGAGCCCCAGTAAAATTGAAGTCAATGGGAATCAGGGGGAAAACTCTCCAGTGGCTGGAGTCATACCTAGCACAAAGGAAGATGGTAGTGGTTGTTGGAGGCCAAGCATCTCAGCCCCAGGGCATTGCTGCAGGAGTTCCTCAGGGCAGTGTCCTAGGCCCAACCATCTTCAGCTGCTTCATCAATGACCTTCCCTCCATCATAAGGTCAGAAATGGGGATGTTCACTGATGACTGCACAGTGTTCAGTTCCATTCGCAACCCCTCAGATAATGAAGCAGTCCGAGCCTGCATGCAGGAAGACCTGGACAACATCCAGGCTTCGGCTCATAAGTGGCAAGTAACATTCGCGCCAGATAAGTGCCAGGCAATGACCATCTCCAACAAGAGAGAGTCTAACCACCTCCCCTTGACATTCAACGGCATTACCATCGCCGAATCCCCCACCATCAACATCCTGGGGGTCACCATTGACCAGAAACTTAACTGGACCAGCCATATAAATACTGTGGCTACGAGAGCAGGTCAGAGGCTGGGTATTCTGCGGCGAGTGACTCACCTCCTGACTCCCCAAAGCCTTTCCACCATCTACAAGGCACAAGTCAGGAGTGTGATGGAATACTCTCCACTTGCCTGGATGAGTGCAGCTCCAACAACACTCAAGAAGCTCGACACCATCCAAGATAAAGCAGCCCGCTTGATTGGCACCCCATCCACCACCCTAAACATTCACTCCCTTCACCACCGGCGCACTGTGGCTGCAGTGTGCACCATCCACAGGATGCACTGCAGCAACTCGCCAAGGCTTCTTCGACAGCACCTCCCAAACCCGCGACCTCTACCACCTAGAAGGACAAGGGCAACAGGCACATGGGAACAACACCACCTGCACGTTCCCCTCCAAGTCACACACCATCCCGACTTGGAAATATATCGCCGTTCCTTCATTGTCGCTGGGTCAAAATCCTGGAACTCCCTTCCTAACAGCACTGTGGGAGAACCGTCATCACACGGACTGCAGCGGTTCAAGAAGGCGGCTCACCACCACCTTCTCAAGGGCAATTAGGGATGGGCAATAAATGCCGGCCTTGCCAGCGACGCCCACATCCCGTGAACGAATTTAAAAAAAGTATTTATGATGTGGCACCGTCTCCATGAACAGTGGTCCCACCTCCTGTTGTTTACAAGTGACATGTCGAAATGAATTCCTGCTTCACTTGCTAAAAATCACACCTATCTTCAGGGATCCAAAACAGGACACACTGGAACACAACAGCAGGTCAATTGGGGAACGAGAGAGAGGGGGTGAGCCAGTGGGGAGGGGGGGGGGGCCGCGAGGAGGGAGGGAGAGGGTGAGCGAGAGGGCGGGAGACATAGGAACAGGCCCCTCAAGCCTGTTTCGCCATTCAATGAGATCATGGCTGACCTGTGGCCTGACTCTATATCCCTGCCTCAACCAAAGGTATTAAGGGATATGGGGCTAACAAAAATCTATCAATCTCAGATTTAAAATTAACAATTGAGCTATTATGAACTGCCGTTTGCGGAAGAGATTTCCAAACTTCTACCACCCTTTGCATGTGGAAGTGTTTCCTAACTTCACTCCTGAAAGTCCTGGCTCTAATTTTTAGGCTTTGGATCCAGTCCTGAACTCTCCAACCAGAGGAAATAGTTTCTCACTATCTACCCTATCAGTTCCCCTTAATACCTGGAAAACTTTGATCCAATTACCCCTTAATCTTCTAAATTTCAGGGAATACAACCCTGGTTTGTGTAATCTCTCCTCGTAATTTAACCCTTGGAGTCCAGGTATCATTCTAGTAAATCTACACTGCACTCCCTCCAAGGCAAATATATCCTTCCTAAGGTGCTGTGCCCAGAGCTGAACAGAGTACTCCAGGTGTGGTCTAACCAGGGCTTTGTATAGCTGTAGCATAACTTCCACTCACTTGTATTCTAGTCCTCTAGATATAAAGGCCTACAATTCCATTAGCCTTTTTGATTATTTTCTGTACCTGTCCATGACATTTTAATCTATGTCCATGGACCTCTAAATTTCTTTGGACCTCGACTATTTTGAGTTTTTCACCATTTAGAAAGTACTCTGATCTATCCTTTGTAGGTCTAAAGTGGATGACCTCCCACTTGCCTACATTGAAATCCATTTGCCAAGGAGGGGTTGAGCAAGAGGGAGGAAGGGAGGGAGGGAACGAACGAGTGAGATAGAAAACAGGAAACGAAGAAAAGAGAGCGCATAATAAACTTGTTTGGAACTCAGTAGGTAACAAAGTGCAAGCAGTCTTCAGCTGGTTTTTTTGGTCTATGGCACTGTGCCAGCTCTAGAATGGCCGAGTGATGCCAGGTCACTAATCAGCCAAGCCTCAATCAGTAGTGACTGACCCCACCGGAACACTCAATGGGTTCCAGCTGGTGCAGTGATTTAAAGGGAACAGCAACACTTGCTCAGTAAAGTGATGAACCCTTTGGTCTTCTAGAAAAGAACGGCACATTGTGGTAACCCAATGCAGCAGCAGACACGGCCAGAGTGACATGCCTTGCCTGCAGAATACTGAAAACCCAGCCCGGCTCTGTGAGGAATACCGCACGATTTCAGAACAGACACAGTGATCCATTGATACTCACTGCACAGCCAAGCTTTTGTTCGAGGAACAAACAAATGGAAAATACAACAGCTTTCTCCACAGTTCCAAGCACCTCTCTGTTCACCCAGAATACCCAGTCTGCCCTCCAGAACAGCCAAAGATCTCCTACACAGGCAAAGAACTCTGTTCAGCAAAATACCTGCACTGTTAACCCTTCAGAACCTCTCAACCTCAGCCCCTCCCCCAAAAACCAGGTCCCGGGGGCGGCGGGGGGGCATAGGCTCTTGTTCTTGAAGGCTACCCATAGACCTCCCCCACCCCAAATGTGCGTGGAGGTGAGGTAAGCGCATGATTGAGCTCTCGCTGTGATGCTCTCTGCAGTTGAATAGCCCGACACTCAGCGTCCAGACATACACGTGAAGAAGGGCTACTTGGGCTGAGGCACCAGAGGGCATCTGTGGAACTGAATCCCAACACGAAGGAACGGGAGAAAAAGGTCAGTGATGAAAACACTCCTCTCCCTTCTCAAATGTGGAACAGGTGGGGGTTTAAAAAAAAATCATTAGGAGGCATTCCCGTTATGCACATTTAAAATTCTGACATTCTAGGTGCTGGTCTGACGCGGAATGGCAGTTTGCCATGTTTCCATGCTGCGAGAGACACTGAGGGGTGACCGGCAGCCCGTGCCCACATGTAATCCTCAACTGAGCCTGTCGCACACAGAGATAGGCCCTTACCATAGGCACTGCCAGTACAGTACAAAGCCGAAATACGGGGTAGCTCACACGGCTGCTGCTTTTACACACTGCTGATTTTAGGTAGGGATTTGTAATACTCTGTTATAGGGGCACTGAGCCTCATAGTGATTCACAACTATTTCAGTGGGTGGAACGTACAGTTGTGTTGTTGTGTTGACAGGGCGGGGCTAGTCACAGAGGGACCGGGTCACAGGGCGGGGCGAGCCAATATGGCGATACGGTGAGTGGTATGTTCATAGGGTGAGAGGGGGCTTGTGCGGAGCATAAACACCAGCATGGACCTGTTGGGCCGAATGGCCTGCTTCTGTGCTGTAAAATTCTACGTAATTGTGTGTTTGCGCCACAAGCACATTTGCCAAAGGCTGCAGTCCCACAACCAGTGTCTTGTTAGAGAGCCACTCGGAGGAATGCTAAAACATCTGCGACTTTTGGAATCAATCCGCCCTTAACGCTCGTTTATACGTCTTGTGATGTGGAGCTGTTCGTGATTAGACTTTTCAAATGAACTTTGACCAGCAGCAAAGCAAACATGAGAAGTCAGGCCCTGCCCTCTATCCAGCTTTGTAACCTAGCAAAAAATAGCCATCCTATTGAATGCCTTGCAATACAGCAACTAAAAACCATCGCCAGGGCAACTGATTCTTTGGCAGTGGACTGCTCAGGGATTAAATGAAGCCATATTCTGGCCGTCGGTTATAATTTACTGCCTTCAATATGCGGATGTGGGGCCCAGTGCCGGTGAATCATTACATCCTCCAGCTCGATTCTGCTCTCGTTCTGATGAAATGTAAATAGTGAGGGTGATCCTTACAGTCAGTGTTACATGGGCCAAATAAAGGTAAATAAAACACTGTGGGCAGAGGGTGCCAGGAAAGTGCTGGGCCACGTACTCGCACTGTGTTTCTGTTAAATAACCAGCACGGGCAATTCTAGCTCAGGCAACCAGAACAGAGCTATTTTAGATTTACCATTTCCATTAGGAACAGCCCCAGGAAATCATGTGACTACAGATCCTTCAAAACAATTGGAATAGTTGAACAATGCGAGTCTAATTTTTGGACCTCTTTCTAAAAACAAAATCATTGCTGAATAGCTCAGTGCCGTGACTCACTGTGCCCTTCCCTCCTCACCGTGTTTCATGTGCCAGGTGAGTTTGCAGAGGCTATTTGACTGCAGGGACTTCATGGCCAAGCCCAATATCCACAAACTGGTGCTTTCCAACAAGGGTCACCAGATTGGGATCTGGGGTGGGAACCATGGCTGATGGGGCACCGAGGCCAAATTTAGCACCCTTATTTATGCCCCAGCAAATTCAGACTGGGAATTTTTTTTTTAAATTTTATTCTCGGGATATGGGAGGCATTTATTGCCTATCACCAGTCCCTTGAGAAGGTGGTGGTGACTCTTCTTCTTAAACTGCTGCAGTTTGTGTGGTGAAGGTTCTCCCACTGTGCTATTAGGTAGGGAGTTCCAGGACTTTGACCCAGCGATGAAGAAGGAACAGTAATATACGTTCAAGTCGGGATTGTGTGAGACGTGGAGGTGATGGTGTTCCCATGCAGCTGCTACCCTTGTCCTTCCAGATGGTGGAGGCCGTGGGTTTGGGAAGTACTGTCGTACTGTCAAAGAAGCCTTTGTGACTTGCTGGAGTGCATCCTGTAGATAATACACACTGTAGTCATGGTGCGCCGGTGGTGGAGGGAGTGGATGTTTAAGATGGTGGATGGGCTGCCAATCAAGCAGACTGCTTTGCCCTGGATGGTGTCGAGCCTCGTGAGCTTTGTTGCAGTTGCACCCATCCAGGTAGGTGGAGAGTATACCATTACATTCCTGGGTCGACATTGTATAGCTCAGTATCATACCTCGTACTGCATTTACCTAATGAGCCATCTGGGGAGCCCATCAGCCAACATCCACTGCATCCTCGTTGGGAAAACCACCTCACTTCAGAACACCATCACCCAGCAACAGCTGAATCAAGATCTACTGCATGGGGAAATCCCAGACGTGCAGGTGTGTCTTATCACTGCGGTAGTGTAGTTTTAAAATTCACAATCTTAAAATGCTATATTCGCAACCCAGACTACAATGTGAATTCTGCTCTGCACTATAAACGACAGTGTAAACCAAATCCCCTTCAGTGGACAGTGTAGAGATACATATGTGTATTGTCTAATGTGCACGGATGCAATGCGTTCACACATTTGAATGCTGAGTCCGGATTGTGGTAATAAGCCACAGCAAAAATATGACCCTAAAGAATGAAGAAAAGCAGGAGTGGGCCAACCAGCTGTGAAGGCAGTTACTGAGCGATTGAATACACTGCATGGTGAGCATTATTGGACAGACTTTATTACAAACCCAGTATTACCGGACAGGGACTTTATTAGAAACCTAATATTACTGGACAGGGACTTTATTATATATCCAATATTACTGGACAGGGACTTTATTACAAACCTATTACTGGACAGGGACTTTATTACATATGTAGTATTACTGGATAGGGACTCTATATCGTACGTATTAGTGTACAGTAACTATGTAGACACAGTATTCTTGTACAGTGACTTTACATAGTGCGTCGTATGACTGTACATTGACTATATAGACTCAGTATTCCTGGACAGTGACTTTATGTAGTGCGGAGTATGACTGTACATTGACTATATAGACACAGTATTCCCGGACAGTGACATTATGTAGTAATGTAACAGTTTGAGGTAGGAGATGACCTTCCACCCATCTAACCCACTTACCCACAGAATTCCCTTGATGCATTTCTAATAACGCTGAATCCCATTTGTTGATAAGAACCTCTCTGACCTTGAAGCCCATTAAGATTTCTTGTTCCACTACCTGTGCTGGTAAACTGTTCCACAAACTTAGCACCATTTTAGTAAAAAAAAAGTTCTTTCTGCATTTTCTATTTTCTTTTGTTGTCTTTAATTTGTAAATATGACACCTTGTGATTAAATTCTGTACATGGCAGAGATGTTTACTTACAGAGAAGTTGTCCAACCATTCATAATTGTAAACACTTCTATCATTTCCCCTCTCAGTCTTCTCTAGTCAATCTTTCTTCATACACCATTCCCTTAAATTCTGGGATCAACCCTTGCAAAAACTGAGCATAGTAGGTAGTATTATTGTGTAGAGACTTTATACACTGCAGGGTGCATTACTGGACAGAACATTAATACTGCACAATCCAACACTGCACAGAGATGCCCAAGGAGTCAGCCACAGAGATGTGCAAACATGCACGGTTCAGGTGTGTTTAAATTCAGCAAGTTGTTGAGAATAGTCGTCTGGCAGCAGTAACTAGGTTGTAATTCAATCAGTGGGTCCTGATGACATAACGCTTGCAAAGGGAAATACAAGTAGCTTATGAGTCAGTAGAAATCACAGATTAAATGACAGTTTTGATTTCAACAGCAGGTTGTTCCTTGTGCATCATTCACACTGAATCAAAGTGTTCAAAAATCAATTCATTTCACCATTACTTGTCAGAGCAGTGACAAGTTGAAGCACTAGAGACAGAGGGACACGAGTAACTATGCAGATTGTGATGCTCAAACTGAAGAGTAGAGAATCACGAAGGTAACTGTGACAGTTACACTTACTGCGCAATGTGGATTACAGCAAACTTTACACCCGCAATGCGCATTGCTGTAAGGTAGCTTGACACTGCGCATTCCATTACTGCATGGTAACTTTAAAGTGAGCAATGCGCATTTCTGTACAGTAACTTTACACTGTGCAATGCGCCTTTTTTTAAAAATTCGTTCATGGGATGTGGACGTTGCTGGCGAGGCTGGCATTTATTGACCATCCCTAATTGCCCTTGAGAAGGTGGTGGTGAGCCGCCTTCTTGAACCGCTGCAGTCTGTGTGATGAAGGTTCTCCCACAGTGCTGTTAGGAAGGGAGTTCCAGGATTTTGACCCAGCGACAATGAAGGAACGGCGATATATTTCCAAGTCGGGATGGTGTGTGACTTGGAGGGCAACGTGCAGGTGGTGTTGTTCCCATGTGCCTGCTGCTCTTGTCCTTCTAGGTGGTAGAGATCGCGAGTTTTGGAGGTGCTGTCGAAGAAGCCTTGGCGAGTTGCTGCAGTGCATCCTGTGGATGGTACACACTGCAGCCACAGTGCGCCAGTGGTGAAGGGAGTGAATGATTAGGGTGGTGGATGGGGTGCCAATCAAGCGAGCTGCTTTGTCCTGAATGATGTCGAGCTTCTTGAGTGTTGTTGGAGCTGCACTCATCCAGGCAAGTGGAGAGTATTTCATCACACTCCTGACTTGTGCCTTGCAGATGGTGGAAAGGCTTTGTGGGGGGGGGGGGGGGGGGGGGGGTCACGAGGTGAGTCACTCACTGCAGAATACCCAGCCTCTGACCTGCTCTTGTAGCCACAGTATTTATATGGCTGGTCCAGTTAAGTTTCTGGTCAATGGTGACCCTCAGGATGTTGATGGTGGGGGATTCGACAATGGTAATGCCGTTGAATGTCAAGGGGAGGTGGTTAGACTCTCTCTTGTTGAAGATGGTCATTGCCTGGCACTTATCTGGCGCGAATGTTACTTGCCACTTATCAGCCCAAGCCTGGATATTGTCCAGGTCTTGCTGCATGCAGGCTCGGACTGCTTCATTATCTGAGGAGTTGCGAATGGAACTGAACACTGTGCAGTCATCAGCGAACATCCCCATTTCTGACCTTATGATGGAGGGAAGGTCATTGATGAAGCAGCTGAAAATGGTTGGGCCTAGGACACTGCCCTGAGGAACTCCTGCAGCAACGTCCTGGGGCTGAGATGATTGGCCTCCAACAACCACTATCATCTTCCTTTGTGCTAGGTATGAGTCCAGCCCTGGAGAGTTTTCCCCGATTCCCATTGACTTCAATTTTATTAGGGCTCCTTGGTGCCACACTCGGTCAAATGCTGCCTTGATGTCAAGGGCAGTTACTCTCACCTCACCTCTGGAATTCAGCTCTTTTGTCTATGTTTGGACCAAGGCTGTAATGAGGTCTGGAGCAGAGTGGCTCTGGCGGAACCCAAACTGAGCATCAGTGAGCAGGTTATTGGTGTGTAAGTGCTGCTTGATAGCACTGTCAACGACACCTTCCATCACTTTGCTGATGATTAAGAGTAGACTGATGGGGCGGGAATTGGCCGGATTGGATTTGTCCTGCTTTCTGTGGACAGGATATACCTGGGCAATTTTCCACATTGTCGGGTAGGTGCCAGTGTTGTAGCTGTACTGGAATAGCTTGGCGAGAGGAGCGGCTAGGTCTGGAGCACAAGTCTTCAGCAGTACAGCCGAGATGTTGTACGGTAACTTTACACTGCACAATGCGCATTACTGTACGGTAGCTTTACACTGCGCAATGCGCATTTTACAGTAACTTTACACTACACAATGCATTACTGTACAGCAACTTTACACTGCAATGCGCTACTTTACATTAACATTACACTGCTCAATGCATTACTGTACAGCAACTTTGCGCAATGCGCATTTATACAGTAACTTTATACTGCGCAATGCGCATTACTGTATAGTAACTTTATACAGAGAAATGTGCACTGCACAGTGACTTTACACTGCAGTATCTATATACACTGCGCAATGTGTATTACAGTACAGTACCTTTACACTATACAGTACCTTTTAATACTGCATTACTGTACAATAACTTTATACACTATGCAGTATTACTCTCCAGTAACTATTCACTGTGTTACAGTAGTGACTTTATGCACTATGCAGCATTACTGTACAGTAACTATACACATTGCAGTATTACTGTACAGTAACTTTATGCACCATGCAGTACCACTGTAACTATGCAGTATTACTGTCAAGCAACTGCACTATGCAGTATTAATGTATGTAAGGAATCTTACAACACCAGGTTATAGTCCAACTGTTTTATTTGAAAATCACAAGCTTTCGGAGGCTTTCTCCTTCGTCAGGTGAGTGTGGGTGTGAGTGTGAGTGTCCCACTCATTGTGATCCAGGATGAAGCGGATGAGTTGTAGGATTGCGTTTGGAGATTGGCTGTTGTGACAGCATCAATACTCAACACCAACAACAGCCAATCTCCAAACGCCATCCTACAACTCATCCGCTTCATCCTGGATCACAATGTCTTCACCTTCGATAACCAGTTCTTTACCCAAACACACGGAACAGCCATGGGGACCAAATTTGCACCCCAATACGCCAACATTTTCATGCACAAGTTCGAGCAGGACTTCTTCACTGCACAGGACCTCCAACCAACGCTATACACCAGATACATAGACGACATTTTCTTTCTATGGACCCACGGCGAAGAATCACTAAAGAGACTACACGATAACATCAACAAGTTCCATCCCACCATCAAGCTCACCATGGACTACTCCTCAAAATCAGTTTCTTTCTTGGACACACGAATCTCCATCAAAGACGGGCACCTCAGCACCTCACTCTACCGCAAGCCCACGGACAACCTCACGATGCTCCACTTTTCCAGCTTCCACCCTAACCACGTCAAAGAGGCCATCCCCTTTGGACAGGCCCTGCGAATACACAGGGTCTGTTCAGACGAGGAGGAACGGGATGGACACCTCCAGACTCTGAAAGACGCCCTGGTAAGAACGGGATATGACGCTCGACTCATCGATCGACAGTTCCGACGGGCCACAGCGAAAAATCGCATAGACCTCCTCAGAAGACTAACACGGGACGCGACCAACAGAGTGCCCTTCGTCGTCCAGTACTTCCCCGGAGCGGAGAAACTACGCCATGTTCTCCGCAGCCTTCAACATGTCATCAATGACGACGAACACCTCGCTATGGCCATCCCCACACCTCCACTACTCGCCTTTAAACAGCCACCCAACCTCAAACAGACTATCGTTTGCAGCAAATTACCCAGCTTTCAGGAGAACAGCGTCCACGACACCACACAACCCTGCCACGGTAACCTCTGCAAGACATGCCAGATCATCGACACAGATACCACCATCACACGAGAGGACACCACCCACCAGGTGCATGGTTCATACTCCTGTGACTTGGCCAACGTTGTCTACCTCATACGTTGCAGGAAAGGATGCCCCGGAGCATGGTACATTGGCGAGACCATACAGACACTGCGACAACGGATGAACGGACACCGCGCAACAATCGCCAGACAGGAGGGTTCCCTCCCAGTCGGGGAACACTTCAGCAGTCAGGGACATTCAGCCACCGATCTGCGGGTAAGCGTTCTCCAAGGCGGCCTTCGAGACACACGACAACGCAAAATCGTCGAGCAGAAATTGATAGCCAAGTTCCGCACCCATGAGGACGGCCTCAACCGGGATCTTGGGTTCATGTCACGCTACACGTTACCCCACCAGCGAACAAAAGCTATCTGTTTTTAATATAATGGGTCATTTGCTGGCTTTCTCTGCCTTCCGGATGTTTCTGCCTCTCTCTCTTTTTTTTTCCTGTTTGTTTTTTTGTTGAATGTGTATTCGGGGGTTCTGTAGGTGACACCTCTCTGTCTGAACACGGTGATTGCCTTGGCAACAGGCAGTTGCAGGGGCAGTCTGTAAACACCATGTATTGTTCTGTGATGTATAAATGCGTAGGCTTCAAGGAGCTCCTGAACATTTACCTGAGGAAGGAGGAAACCTCCGAAAGCTTGTAGATTTCAAATAAAAATCGTTGGACTATAACTTGGTGTTGTAAAATTGTTTACAATTACTTTACAGTAACAGTGCACTATGCAGTATTACTGCACAATGTTATATGCAGTATTACTGTACAGTAACTTTATACATTATAATTACAGTACAGTAATACTGCATAGTGTATGAAGTTACTGTACAGTAATACTGCATGGCGTCGAGCTACTATACAATACTGCATAGTGTATATAATTATAATACAGTAATACTGCATATACACTGGAAATAATACTGCAAAACTATCTGGTGTCCCAGACCACTTGTTCTACCTCTCATTCTTTTGTTTCGTGCACATGCAACGTGCTCTTGCTTCACATTTTCCTATCACGAGAATCTGACACAAATGCAGCTCTCTCCAGACAGGGAGCGCAATCAAAATCTCCAAACAAACTGCATCAGCAGTGAGTAGAGACAGGGAATGCTGACTCGCATGTGTTTTTTCCAAAAACATTCATCTGGAATCCTTCTGTGAAGAAAACAACCCCCTCTGGAGTGACACACTGGTCACCAAATCACACTGATTGTAGTAGTGGGACGGGAGAGCTGGATCTGGTCAGAACAGGACTGTGCTGGATTAAAAAAAACACCGACATCATCAGCAAACCCTAACCAATAAGCTTTGTGGCTTTTGCAAAATCCCTGAATCGATGGCTGTTTTGTGAAAAGCGAAGGAGTCAAGGCTTACCGAACAGTACAGCAATGCAATCCCGGCTGATTCAGCCAGTGCCAACATTCCTAATTTCATACACTACCCAGCTGTAAGCCAGTTGCAGCCTCTCAGCCCACTGAAGCTGATACTGAGAGTTTGGACAGTAAACCTTTTGTCATTGACAGTGCAAAACAGACAAGTAGCTGCACTGCACAAATAGCTGGCAGCAATTCAAAAAACAGCCAACAAAAGAAAAGAACATGCTAAGTAGAAGGTGCACTGGGACAAGGCCCAGCCTGGAGCGGATTTGCATCCAGGATAGAACTCAGCCAGCTGCACTGTCGTTTCCTCTGCTACTCTCACACATTTAAAAAAAGTTTACATTCTCTCCTTTTTAACATGCTCCCACCTCAATGGGTATCCTTAACATTCAGCCCGATGGTCTCTGATGGGCCCTTATTGGCAGAGGACTGGCAGGGTTTTCAGTCATTCTTTTTGAATTGGCCGCTCAACATCACATGAAAGTAGCTCAGAACCTCATGTATGTCAAATATTGACATTTAAAACTTCGGTGAATGGTTAGTTTGGCATCACTGTCCATCTGGTCTAAATGGGTAACAGGACTCACTGTCCACTCTGAATGGGTGACCTATGTGCTGGACTCAATATCCATCTGTTCTGAATGGGTGACCTACATCCAGTACTCACTGTCTGTGCAGTATCACTGTCCACCTGTTCTGTATGTGTAGTTCACATGTAGTATCACTGTCCACGTGCTCTGTAAGCATAGTTTGCATGTGGTATCACCGTTAACCTGTTCTGTTTGTAGTTCACAGGTAGTATCACTGCCCACCCGTTCTAAGTTGTTGACTCTTTTTATTTACGATTTAATTGCATTTGATTATTGGTGCTGATCGGCCTCTAAGGTCAAGTTTTTCCCTATTATACCCTTGTTAAACAGATCACTACAAACCGACTATAAAGAATGACACAATGGACAACACTACTCTCTGAATTCATCACCTCAAGTAACCGCCAACAGCAGCAGCAGTGACAGACCTGGAACCACAAGTACTTCACCCCAGTGTTGTGATCAACATACCCTCTCCAGACACAGCCCAAGTTCGGAGGGACAATGGGTATAGTTGTTTAGTTCTCCTGCTGGCTGATTTTCACATATCTCTCAGATCTCACACAGTCACCATTATCCTTTACAGAAACTTTACTGAAATCTTGTTTCTAATGGGGGTGGGGGTGGGGGAAGAGAAGAGGCGGGGGGAGAAAGAAACCTTTCCTAGTCAAATGCTCCTGGGACCCAGACACTTCAGTCCAGCCCTGGGAGACTTCCTCAGGTCAGCCAGCCTGTGCTGCCTCCTATTTCCCTACATGAAATGACTTCCTGCTAGCACAAACTACCTCATTTAAAGACCTGACTGACAGCTGGGACATCTCCCACAATGGGGATAGCAGAGATAATGACAGGGTCCTCATTATGCCATCTGGAACAAATAAATCTAAAGATTGAACCCCAAATCAGTCACCTTCAGTTTTCACTAGGTTGCTAGGCAGCATTAAACCCAACCTCACACCCTGTCCCTGGATACCCAGAGTTAAACCCAACCTCACACCCTGACCCTGGAGATCCAGAGTTAAACCCAACCTCACACCCTGTCCCTGGATACCCAGAGTTAAACCCGACCTCACACCCTGTCCCTGGATACCCAGAGTTAAACCCGACCTCACACCCTGTCCCTGGATACCCAGAGTTAAACCCGACCTCACACCCTGTCCCTGGATACCCAGAGTTAAACCCAACCTCACACCCTGTCCCTGGATACCCAGAGTTAAACCCGACCTCACACCCTGTCCCTGGATACCCAGAGTTAAACCCAACCTCACACCCTGTCCCTGGATACCCAGAGTTAAACCCAACGTCACACCCTGTCCCTGGATATCTGGAGGATGGTCAGGATTGGGAACTAAATATACCGGGTTATAAGGTCGACAGGAGAGATAGGGAAAATGGAAGAGGGGGAGGAGCAGCCTTAAGTGATTAGAAATGAAATCAATTCAATAATAAAGGAGGATATAATGAGAGGTAAGCAGCCAACAGAGACCTTATGGGTTGAATTGAGAAATAGGAGCCCTGGCAGCAGCTCTGAAGTGCTAGATTGTATAAATGCAGAGATTAGACAAGCGTGCAAGAAAGGCATAGTGGTCTTAATGGGGGACTTTAACCTTCACATAGATTGGGGAAAGCAGACTAGCAACTGTCAGAAAGGTAGTGAATTTCTTCAGTGTGTCCGGGATAGTTTTCTACAGCAGTATGTCCTAGAGGCAACAAGGGGGCAAGCCATACTAGATTTAGTAATGAGTAATGAACCAGATTTAGTTAACAGCTTAACTGTGCATGAACATCTATCCAATAGCGATCATAACATGATCGAGTTCAATGTAGTGTTTGAAAGGGAAAAAAGTGAGTCAGCTGCTAAGATTCTAGACTTGGGTAAGGCCGACTTCAATGGGATGAGACAGAGACTGTCCACAGTAAACTGGGCAAATCTGTTAATGGGTAAAATGACTGATGATCAGTGGGAAATGTTTAAAGAAACATTTAATGAGATACAGAACTGGTTTATACCCCTGAGGGGCAAGAACTCTACTTGCCAAAGAAACCAGCCATGGACAACTAAAGAGGTAAGGGACAGTATAAGACGTAAGGAAAGGGCATACAAAAAGGCAAAAAATAGCACAGATCCTGGCGAATGGGAAAGATACAAAGATCAACAAAGGGTCACAAAACAGATAGTAAGAGCTACAAAAAGAGAGTATGAAAAGAAACTTGCAAGGGATATCAAAACCAATACAAAGATTATTAGGAAAGAGAGGGTGGTCAGGAGCAGTGTTGGCCCCTTAAAAACTGAAAGTGGGGATATTGTCGTTGACAATGGGGAAATGGCGGACATGTTGAATAATTACTTTGCGTCAGTATTTACAGTAGAAAAAGAGAATAGTATGCCGGAAATCCCAAGAAAACTAATATTGAATCGGGGACAGGGACTCGATAAAATTATCAGTAAAGCAACAGTAATGAAGAAAATAATAGCACTAAAGAGTGACAAATCCCCAGGACCAGATGGTTTCCATCCCAAGGTTTTAAAGGAAGTAGGTGAGCAGATTGCAGATGCCCTAACTATAATCTTTCAAAGTTCTCTCGATGTAGGAACCTTCCCTCTAGATTGGAAAAGTGCACATGTCACTCCACTTTTTAAGAAAGGAGAGAGAGGGAAACCGGGGAATTATAGACCAGTTAGCTTAACATCTGTTGTGGGGAAAATGCTGGAGTCTACAATTAAGGATAGGGTGACTGAACACTTCAAGAATTTTCAGTTAATCAGGGAGAGCCAGCATGGATTTGTGAAAGGTAGGTCGTGCCTGACAAACCTGATTGAATTTTTTGAAGAGGTGACTAAAGTAGTGGACAGGGGAATGTCAATGGATGTTATTTATATGGACTTCCAGAAGGCAGTTGAAAAGGTCCCACATAAGAGACTGTTAGCTAAGTTAGAAGCCCATGGAATCGAGGGAAAAGTACAGACTTGGTTAGGAAATTGGCTGAGCGACAGAGAGTAGGGATAATGGGTAGGTACTCACATTGGCAGGAGGTGACCAGTGGAGTCCCGCAGGGATCTGTCTTGGGGCCTCAATTATTCACAATATTTATTAACGACTTAGATGAAGGCATAGAAAGTCTCATATCTGAGTTTGCCGATGACACAAAGATTGGTGGCATTGTAAGCAGTGTAGATGAAAACATAAAATTACAAAGGGTTATTGATAGATTAGGTGAATGGGCAAAACTGTGGCAAATGGAATTCAATGTAGACAAATGTGAGGTCATCCACTTTGGATCAAAAAAGGATAGAACAGGATACTTTCTAAATGGTAAAAAGTTAAAAACAGTGGATGTCCAAAGGGACTTAGGGGTTTAGGTACTTAGATCATTGAAGTGTCATGAACAGGTGCAAAAAATAATCAAGAAGGCTAATAGAATGCTGGCCTTTATATCTAGAGGACTAGAGTACAAGGGGGCAGAGGTTATGCTGCAGCTATACACAACCCTGGTTAGACCACACCTGGAGTACTGTGAGCAGTTCTGGGCACCGCACCTTCGGAAGGTCATATTGGCCTTGGAGGGAGTGCAGCGTAGGTTTACTGGAATGATACCCGGACTTCAAGGGTTAAGTTACGAGGAGAGATTACACAAATTGGGGTTGTATTCTCCAGAGTTTCGAAGGTTAAGGGGTGATCTGATCGAATTTTATAAGATATTAAGGGGAACGGATAGGGTGGATGGAGAGAAACTATTTCCGCTGGTTGGGGATTCTAGGACTAGGGGGCACAATCTAAAAATTAGAGCCAGACCTTTCAGGAGCGAGATTAGAAAACATTTCTACACACAAAGGGTGGTAGAAGTTTGGAACTCTCTTCCGCAAACGGCAATTGATACAAGCTCAATTGCTAAATTTAAATCTGAGATAGATAGCTTTTTGGCAACCAAAGGTATTAAGGGATATGGGCCAAAGGCAGGTATATGGAGTTAGATCACAGACCAGCCATGATCTTATGAAATGGTGGAGCAGGCACGAGGGGCTGAATGGCCTACTCCTGTTCCTATGTTCCTAACCTCACACCCTGTCCCTGGATACCCGGAGTTAAACCCACCCCTCTCTGTCCCTGGATACCCGGAGTTAAACCCACCCCTCTCTGTCCCTGGATACCCGGAGTTAAACCCACCCCTCTCTGTCCCTGGATACCCGGAGTTAAACCCACCCCTCTCTGTCCCTGGATACCCGGAGTTAAACCCACCCCTCTCTGTCCCTGGATACCCGGAGTTAAACCCACCCCTCTCTGTCCCTGGATACCCGGAGTTAAACCCACCCCTCTCTGTCCCTGGATACCCGGAGTTAAACCCACCCCTCTGTCCCTGGATACCTGGAGTTAAACCCACCCCTCTCTGTCCCTGGATACCCGGAGTTAAACCCACCCCTCTCTGTCCCTGGATACCTGGAGTTAAACCCACCCCTCTCTGTCCCTGGATTCCCGGAGTTAAACCCACCCCTCTCTGTCCCTGGATAACCGGAGTTAAACCCACCCCTCTCTGTCCCTGGATACCCGAAGTTAAACTCACTCCTCTCTGTCCCTGGATACCTGGAGTTAAACCCACCCCTCTCTGTCCCTGGGTTCCTGGAGTTAAACCCACCCCTCTGTCTCTGGATACGTGCCGTATACCTGGCGTATGTTCATTGATTTCTCTTTTTACTTCTGACATTATCCGTCTTGTGTTGAAAGCACCTTGTTGGATGAACTGACTGAACGTTTAACGGGTGAACGTGCGCTTATCAAACATCCAGGACCTTCCCTTGGTGCTGTCACTGATGTCAAGCAAGTTTCAAGGAAAAACGGACCAAACCTGGAATTCAATCCTGCTAAAAAAGCCCAGAGTCCCCTACTCTAAGAACAGAATTGAACTTCATATTTGGTTTCAAAGCACCTTTTATTACTGGACTTGAGTCGGTTTCAGTGTGCAGACAGTGGGGTGAGAGTGTGTTCGGCTGGGATCTGATCAGCAGTGTCAGGTCACAACACAAATTACAAGAGCAGTTTATGACCGATATCTAAACGCGGAGGTACGATTACTGCGTGAAATCACGCTGAGCTGTTCCTGTTTACGACGTGTTTATTGGGCAGGGCATTCTTTAGTTTGACTTTCATCTCATACAAGGAGCAGATCTGAAGTACAGTATTATATCAGAGAGGAATGGCAGGTTCATACAGCAGAAATGGTGAAACCCAAGGGGGTTGGGGAGCAGTGTCAAAGCAACTTAGCTATCCATGGGGCCATTACAGGGAGAAGATGTGGAGATTCCCTGGGGAGGAGGGAAGGGGACACCTCCCCCCACCCCCCGCCAAATTTGTTGGGTCACTGGCTGCGGAGGGCAAGATAATATGCATTCGGAGAAGGGACCAAGAACAGAAGCGCACAATCATTGCCTTCCCCATCCAGAAAAAATTCAGTGGAGCTGACCTGGTGAGTGTGGTTTATTCCACCTGTCCACCTCCAAAGCCCTCTATTATTCCGTATCTCTGATGCTCAGTACCCGATGACACTTGTGCATCCCCGCTATGAACCAACTCTTACTTCAGGGAAAAAAAAGAAAGACTTGCATTTGTATAGTGTCCTTCACGACCTCAGAAATCCCAAAGCGCTTTACAGCCAATGAACTACTTTTGAAGTATAGTCACTGTTGTAATGTAGGAAATGTGGCAGCCATTTTGCGCACTGCAAGGTCCCACAAATAGCAATGCGATAATAACCTGATAATCCGTTTTAATTGAAGGATAAATATTGGCCAGGACACGGTGGAGAACTCCCCTGCTCTTCTTTGAAATAGTGGCCGTGGGATCTTTTACGTCCACCTGAGGGGGCAGACAGGGTCCTCGGTCTAACGTCTCATCTGAAGGGCAGTACCTCCGACAGTGCAGCACTCGCTCAGTACTACACTGGAGTGTCAGTCTGGATTTTGTGCTCGGAGTGGGACTTGAACCCACGATCTTCTGACAGTGGAGAATGCAGAGATCATCATCTCTCCGAGCTGCATTCCCTAGCTGTCATGGTGAGGATGGGAGAAACAGATTGAGTGGGAGAGGACAGACAGGCACCCTGGCGGGGGTCAGAGGCAAGGAACAAGGGAGGCGGGATGCAGTTAAGCATGTGGAACACACTCGTATCCCGGGTAATTATTTCAAATCTAAGACAAAGGGACTGAAACCAGTGAAAGAAGAAAGGAACAGAGAGCAGCAGTTGAGAGCCAGCGAAGCACCAGAGAACAGGAGGGGAAGGGAGAGAATGAATATACAATGGAGAATCACCAAACTGGAACATCGAAACATGGGGAGAGAGAGAGAGAGAGAAAAAGAGAAAGAACGAGAGAGAAAGAAAGAGAGAGAGAGAAAAAAAAGAGAAAGAAAAGAGAGCTTACAAACACTGACGAATAAGAAACTAAATGCAAAGAACAGTCAGAAAAGACACAACCATTACCAGGCCCGTCAAAGGCAAAGTCTACAGATACAGTAGTCCTCTCGTGATGGCAGTGTTGGGTTATTTGCTAAGTAATTGAAAATGAGAGGATTCATTGACATGTACTGATCAGAAAAACTAGATGCCCGAGTCTAACCAATGGCAAATTTCCCCGGTAGCGAGCGTTAGTCCTTGGGACTCGTGGTCTGTGTATATTCTAAGAAAACTGGCTTCAAAACTGTGGAACAACCACCAGTAACAGTAATTAATCTGATAACAGAGGAGCTAAACAACAAATCACGTAAACAGGCAGATTACCATCTTCTCTATAAAGTGTCTGGTCAACAGTGGAACATATAATGATACACTCAGATAAACTGCAGGGCTGGATCGGAGCCTGGCTGCTCTGCATCTTTGGCAGTGCACTGCTCTGAAATACAATAGTAAATAACAGCACATTGTCTCCTGCTACCCATGGAAGGAAGCAGGTCAATGTTTGCAACAATGACACAGAGACAATATCCGGCAAACAGACAGGCAGACAGGCAGACAGATGGAGAGAAAGACAGACAGAGAGACGTGCATAAACTAAATTTCTATTCTCTGTCAAGGCCTCTAGCCGGACCAAGTCTCATGGATGGTTTTCAATCCCTACACAACAACAACTTGCATTTATATAGCGCCTTTAACGTAGTAAAACGTCCCAAGGCGTTTCATAGGAGCGTTATCAAACAAAATTTGACACCGAGCCACATAAGGAGGTGTTAGGACAGGTGACCAGAGATAGCTTTTAAGGAGCGTCTTAAAAGGAGGAGAGGTAGAGAGGCGGAGAGTTTTAGGGAGGGAATTCCAGAGCTTAGGGCCTAGACAGCTGAAAGCACAGCTGCCAATGATGGAGCGGTTAAATTTGGGGATGCGCCAGAGGCAAGAATTGGAGGAGCGCAGAGAAATTGTGCTGGAGCACAGAGTTAGATCTTCTCTGCTAAAATTTTGCCAATTGTGTATAACAGTCCTCAAGTCCACTGTTGAAATATAACCAGAGATCCGCACATGCTCATTCACCTCTCCCATCCCGGAGTCCTAAACACCCCTTCCATGTGAGACAGCAATTTACATTTACTTCAAATCTAACATACTGCATTCTCTGCCCTGTGAGGTCTCTGCTATATCTGGTAGACCAAACATTTCTGTTCCATCCAAAAGTTACTATCATGCCCTTCACTTCAGTTCCCTCTTCCCATTCCCACTCTGACCTGTGTCGTCCTAGCCAAACTTAACACAAACACAGAAGGTCAGTCCATGAATGGATCCAGTTCAGTGTCCAGGGGATGGTCTGGCTGAGCTTTGACCCAGTTCAGTGTCCAGGGGATGGTCCGGCTGTGCTTTGACCCAGTTCAGTGTCCAGGGGATGGTCCGGCTGTGCTTTGACCCAGTTCAGTGTCCAGGGGATGGTCCGGCTGTGCTTTGACCCAGTTCAGTGTCCAGGGGATGGTCCGGCTGTGCTTTGACCCAGTTCAGTGTCCAGGGGATGGTCCGGCTGTGCTTTGACCCAGTTCAGTGTCCAGGGGATGGTCCGGCTGTGCTTTGACCCAGTTCAGTGTCCAGGGGATGGTCCGGCTGTGCTTTGACCCAGTTCAGTGTCCAGGGGATGGTCTGGCTGTGCTTTGACCCAGTTCAGTGTCCAGGGGATGGTCTGGCTGTGCTTTGACCCAGTTCAGTGTCCAGGGGATGGTCTGGCTGTGCTTTGATCCAGTTCAGTGTCCAGGGGATGGTCTGGCTGTGCTTTGAGCATTTTTCCTTTGCCGTTGTTGATAATAAAATAGATTGGAGAGCAACTCAGAATTTACAAATGTTGAGTGATAAACATTGGCCAGGACACCGAGTACCTCTCCTGCTTTTCCTTGAAAAGTGCTATGGGATCTTATGCTTCCACTTGAAAGGGAAGGCAGAGCCGCAGTTTATCGTCTCATCCAAAAGATGGCACCTCCGACAGTGCAGCGTTTCCTCAGTACTGCACTGAGTGTCAGCCTAGATTATGAGCTCAAATTTCTGGAGTGGCCCTTGAATCCATGACCACCTTATTCAGAGGTGAGAATGCTACCATCTAACCAAGGCTGACACCATCACCTTTAGTACTGGCAATAGCTCTCTAACATTAGTACCACACCCCTCTTAATACAAACAGTAGATCTAACATTAACACTACATCGCTTCAATACTTGCAGTCAATCTCTGACATTACACCTCTTTTAGTATTTATTGTAGATCAGCACTAGTACCACTTCTCCTTTAGTACTAACTGTAGATCTCTCTAACACTGGTACTATATCCCTAATGTACCAGCAGAATGAAACGTTGTTTGAATAGGAGACTTCAGTCAACCAAATATAAATGGGGAAACAAAAGTGGTTTATAATCAGTGCTAGGCAATGTAATACATGGCTACTTCATCATTCAGTGCGTCAAGAAAGCCAGAAAGGCAATACTCACCTTGATCTGGTATCTGCTAATGACCCACACAATGTACAGGGAATAGAAGTCATAACCCCCTGGAGGATACAATCTCAGAATGATCAAGTTGAACACGATCTGGGGGTCAGAAATACCTAACCAGAAGTCAGCCAAATAACTTTAAAAGCACTAAATTCAAATAAAATGAAGGAACTAAAACAAATGGTCTCTTAACAAAAATTCACTAGAGGGCACGTAGATCACCTTTAAGGGAATAATGCTGAGCAGCATGCAGAACAAATACATTCCAACATCAACAAGTTCAGACAGGACAAACATGGATTAACAAACAAATCAAAAGTGAAATGAAGATAAAAGAAACCTCTACAAATTCTACATGGAGAAAGGGGAATGGAGGATGTAAAAACACAGATACAAATATAGCCTTGAAACTGAGGATGAACACAAAATTGTGAGCATTCTGAATGATTGCTTCTTCCAACTATTCACAAGGCAAGAGATAAACATCATGCTATCCCAGAGATAGTCTAAGCAAAGAGGGTTATCTGTAGAGCAATAACCTAGTAAATAGCAATCAGCATGGATTCAGGAGGGGAAGATCCTGCTTGACCAACCTCCTTGACTTCAAGGAAGTCACAACCCAAGTGGAGTGGGAAACCCAATGACATGGTAAGACATAAGTAAGACAAAGACCAAAGTAATAGATTGGAAGAAAGCTAATTTCGAGGGGATGAGAATGGAACTAGGGAAGGTAAACTGAAAAAAAAATTGACAGACAATAGAACAGCAGTGAGAAATATTTAAAACGGTGATCAATAGAATTCAGAAGAAATATATTTCTCTAAAAAAAACAAGAACAAACTAACCAATAATGAAACACCATGGATGAATAAAGAGATGAGTAAAATTGAAACAAAAGAAAAAGGCACACTCTAAGTACATAGACAGTGAAAGAGAGGATGACAAAAGGGATTACAGAGAGATTAAGAAGGATGTCAAAATAACAATTAGGAAAGCAAAGAGGAACTACGAGATTAAATTATCAAGGAATCTAAAAAGAAATAGTGAAGTATTCTACAGACACATGAATAATAAAAGAAAAATCAGGATACGGATACTAAGGGAAGCACAAGATAAACTCACAGGTAATGACAGCGAAAGGACAGAAATATTGAATAATTACTTTGCCTCAGTATTTACCAGAGAGACTAACAAGGTGGGCATGACATTAGAAGAAGAGATTAAAAAAAGACAAAAACATATAAGATAGAAGGGGGGGGGGGAAGATAATTGATAAACTAATCAAACTTAGGGAGGAAAAAACCCCTGGCCGGATGCACTGCATCCACGAGTATTAAAAGAAGTTAGGGAAGAGATAGTAGAGGCACTATTACATCTTTATAAACATTCATTAGAAATGGGAATAGTGCCAGAGGACTGTCAGAGAGCTAACGTTATTCCTATATTTCAAAAGGAAGATAGAACAAGTCCAGGGAACTATATATCAGCCAGCTTAACATCGGTTATAGGAAAAATAATGGAACCTTTACTAAAGATATAATAGAAAAACATCTAGAGAACAAAAATATAATAAAGAATAGTCAGTACGGATTTCAGAAGGGAAAGTCATGTTTGACCAACCTTATTGGATTCTATGAAGTAACAAAAAGAGTAGACAAGGGTAACGTGGTAGATGTAATATATTTGGATTTTCAAAAGGCCTTCGATAAGGTACCACATTGTAGACTCATGACTAAGGTCAGAGCGTGTGGAGTCAGGTGACCCGTCGCAGAATGGATAGCAAGCTGGCTACAAAACAGAAAACAGAGAGTAGGGGTTAAGGGTACGTACTTAGACTGGCAAAAGGTGGGAAGTGGTATTCCACAGGGATCAGTGCTAGGGCCATTGTTGCTCACAATTTACATCAATGATTTGGATTTGGGAATTGAAAGTACGATTTCAAAATCTGCAGACGCCACCAAATTGAGGAGTGTAGTTAATACAAAGGAAGAATCCATCAAAATGCACGAGGATATTAATAAACTTGCAGAATGGCATGTAATTGGCAAATGAATTTCAATATAGATAAGTGTGAGGTGGTGTATTTTGGTAGAAAGAATATGGAGGCCACATACTGCTTGGATAATAAGAGTCTAAATGGGATAGAGGAGCAAAGGGATCGAGGGGTACAGTTACACAAATCACTAAAAGTAATGATGCAGGTTAATAAGGCCATAAAAAGGCAAATCAAGCACTGAGGTTTCCAGAGGGATAGAATTGAAAAGCAAAGAGGTTATGTTAAACTTGTATAGAATCTTGGTTAGACCACACTTGGAGTACTGTGCAGAGTTCTGGTCTCCATATTATAGAAAGGATATAGATGCATCGGGCAGGTTGCAAAAAAGATTTGCAAGGATGATACCAGAACTGAGAGGATATACTGATCAAGATAGGCGGAACAGGGTGGGGCTCTTTTCTCTAGAAATAAGAAGGCAGAGGGGTGACCTGAGAGGTCTTTTAGACAATGAAAGGATAGACGTAGAGAAAATGCTTTCACTTGTGGGGGAGTCCAAACTAGGGGTCATAAATATAAAATAGTTGCTAACAAATCCAATAGTGAATTCAGAAGAAACTTCTTGACCCAAAGAGTGGTTAGAATGTGGAAACCACAAGGAGTAGTTGAGGAAAATAGCATAGATGAATTTAAGGGGAAGCTAGATGAGTACGCGTGAGAAAGGATTAGAAGGGTATGCTGACAGGGTTAGATGAAGTTGGGAGGGAGGAGGCTCGTGTGGAGCATACATGCCAGCATAGATCAGTTGGGCCGAATGGCCTGTATCTGTGCTGTAATTTCAATGTAACTCGATGTGGTGTAACTTGACTTTGAAATGGTTTTTGATGAAGTTCCACATGAAAGATTGCGAGTTAAACTCAAAGTTGTGGAGACTCGGGACTAGATAAGAAATTAGCTGAAATTAGAAAGCAATAACTTGCATTTTTGTAGAGCCATTAACGTAGTAAAATGTCCTAAGGCGCTTCACAGGAGCATTATCAGACAAAATTTGACACGGAGCCACATAAGGAGATATTAGTTCAAGTTTGGTCAAAGAGGTAGGTTTTAAGGAGTGTCTTAAAGGAGAAGAGAGAGGTAGAGAGGCAGCGAGGTTTAGGGAGTAAATTCCAGTGCTTAGGGAGTGGGCAGCTGAAGGCACGGCCGCCAATGGTGGGGCGATTAAAATCGGGGCTGCTCAAGAGACCAGAATTGGAGAAGCACAGAGATCTCAGAGGGTTGTAGGGCTGGAAGAGGTTACAGAGGTAGGGGAGGGGCGAGGCCATGGAGGGATTTGAACACAAGGACGAGAATTTTAAAATCGAGGCATTCCTGGACCAGGAGCCAACGTAAGTCAGCGAGCACAGGGCTGATGGGTGAACGGGACTTGATGCAAGTAAGGATACGGGCAGCAGAGTTTTGGGTGAGCTCAAGTATTCAGAGAGTGCAAGGTGGGTTGCCGGCCAGGAGAGCATTGGAATAGTCGAGTCTAGAGGTAACAAAGGCCTGGATGAGGGTTTCAGCAGCTGATAAGCTGAGGCAGGGCTGGAGGCGGGCGATGTTACGGAGGTGGAAGTAGGCTGTCTTGGTGCTGTAGTGGATATGGGGTCAGAAACTCATCTCAGGGTCAAGCAGGACTCCAAGGTTGCGAACGGTCTGGTTCAGCCTCAAAACAGTGGCCAGGGAATGGAGTTTGTGGAGGGGACTGAAGACAATGACTTCGGTCTTCCCAACATTTAGTTCGAGGAAATTTCTGTTCATCCCGTTGGAGAAGCAGTGTGACAAATCAGTGGCAGTGGAGGGGATGAGAGAGGTGGCGGTGAGATAGAGCTGGGTGTCGTACATGTGGAACCTGACATGTTTTCGGATGATGTCGCCGAGGGGCAGCATCTAGATGAGAAATAGGAGGGGGCCAAGGATAGATCCTTGGGGCACTCCAGAGATAATGGCGCGGGGGCGGGAAGAGAAGCCATTCAGGTGAATCTCTGGCTTAACAAGTACTCACTAGAGGAATTAGATGAAATGGAAAAAAGGGGCATATTACAGATGTCAGGTTGATAACACAAGTGAGAACCAGGCAGAATACAGAAAGTTCAGAGGGGAAGTGAAAAAGGAAATAAGAGGGTCAAAGAGAGTATGAGAATAGACTGGTGGCCAACACGGAAGGGAATCCAGAAGTCTACTACAGGCATGTAAACAGTAAATGGGTAGTAGGAGGAGGGGTGGGGCCGATCAGGGACCATAAAGGAGATCTACTCATGGAGGCAGAGGGTATGGCTGAGGTACTAAATGAGAACTTTGCATCTGTCTTTATCAAGGAAGACGCTGCCACAGTCTCAGATAAGGAAGATATAATTGAGATACTGGATGGGCTAAAAATTGATAAAAAGGTATTTGAAAGGCTAGCTGTACTTAAAGTAGGTAAGTCACCCGGTCCGGATGGGATGCATCCTAAGCTACTAAGGGAAGTAAGGGTGGAAATTGCAGAGGTACTGGCCATAATCTTCCAAACATCCTTAGGTACAGGAGTGGTGCCAGAGGACTGGAGAAATGCACACGTTACAACCTTGTTCGAAAAAGTTTGTGAGGATAAACCCAGCAACTATAGGCCAGTCAGTTTAACCTCGGTGGTGGGAAAACGTTTAGAAACGATAATCCGGGACAGAATTAACAGTCACTTGGACGAGGGTGGATTGATTAAGGAAAGCCAGCACGGATTTGTTAAAGGCAGATTGCATTTAACTAACCTGATGGGGTTTTTTGATGAGGTAACAGCGAGGGTAATGCAGTCGATGTGGTGTATATGGATTTTCAAAAGGCTTTTGATAAAGTGCTGCACGATAGGCTGATCATCAAGATTGCGGCCCATGAAGCAAAGGGGGCAGTAGCAACATGGAAACAGAATTGGTTAAGTGACAGGAAACAGAGAGTAGTGGTGAACGGTTGTTTTTCGGACTGGAGGGAGGTGTACAGTGGTGTTCCCCAGAGGTCAGTGCTGGGAGCACTGCTTTTCTTGGTCTATTAGTGACTTGGGCTTGGGTGTACAGGGTACAATTTCAAAATTTGCAGATGACACAAAACTTGGAAGGGTAGTAAACAGTGAGGAGGATAGTGATAGACTTCAAGAGGATAGAGACAGGCTGGTGGCATGGGTGGATACGTGGCAGATGAAATTTAACGCAGAAAAATGCAAAGTGATACATTTCAGTAGGAGAGGCAATATAAACTAGAGGGCATAACTCTGAAAGGGGTACAGGAACAGAGAGATCTGGGGCTTTATGTGCACAAATCGCTGAAGGTGGCAAGTTGAGAAAGTGGTTCAAAAAGCATCCGGGATCCTGGGCTTTATAAATAAAGGCATAGAGTACAAAAGTATGGAAGTCATGATGAACTTTTATAAAACACTTGTTCGGCCACAACTGGAGTATTGGGTCCAGTTCTGGGCACCGCACTTCAGGAAGGATGTGAAGGCCTTAGAGAGGGTGCAGAAGAGATTTACTAGAATGATCCCAGGGATGAGGGACTTTGGATAGACTGGAGAAGCTGGGGTTGTTTTCCTTGGAACAGAGAAGGTTGCGAGGAGATTTGATAGAGGTATTCAAAATCATGATGGGTCCAGACAGAGTAGATAGAGAGAAACTGTTCCCATTGGCGGAAGGGTCAAGGACCAGAGGACATAGATTTAAAAGTGATTGGCAAAAGAACCAAAGGTGACATGAGGAAAAACTTTTTTTTAAGCACAGCGAGTGGTTAGGATCTGGAATGCACTGCCCGAGGGGGTGGTGGAGGCAGATTCAATCATGGCCTTCAAAAGGGAACTGGATAAGTACTTGAAAGAAAAAAATTTGCAGGGCTACGGGAAAGGGACTAACTGGATTGCTTTGCATAGAGCTGGCGCGGACTCGATGGGCCGAATGGCCTCCTTCCGTGCTGTAACCTATGATTCTATTAGAGTGAAAGGGGGGAGTACTTAAATGAGGTGTCCCGGGACTCAGTGTTGGGACCACTACTCTTTCTCTTTCAAATAAATGACCTAGATTCAGAAACTCAATGCAAAATGGTCAGATTTTCAGATTATACCAAACTAGGAGAGGAAGTGGAATTGGAAGAGGCAGTTCAGAAATTACAGAATGAGTTGGGCAAGACATGTAAGTGGGCAGATCAATGGCAGATGAAAGTTAATGCAGACAAACATAAAATGCTGTACAGAGGAAGGAAAAATAAGCGAAACAGGCTCCTCGGATGGTGTCAAAAAAGCCAAGGATGAAGCTGAGACACACCTTGGAGTCATTTATAGACTGGATGCTGAACATGTCCAAATAATGCAAAGCAGCAATCAAAACTAATACGGGTGTTGAACTGCACAAACAGAGCAGTGGAATATGTCAAAGGAAGTCATGACCAAACTGCACAGGGCTCTGGTCAGACTGAACCTTGAGTACTGTGATGACTGGTCACCGGGACACAAGGGAGACATTCAAGCACTGGAGGCAGTGCAGAGAAGAGCCACGAGGCTAATCCCCAGTGTCAAAGGGCTGTGCAAATGAGGAAAGATTGGAGAGTCTCGGACTTTTCAGCTTAGAAAGGAGGTGTCTGAGAGGTGATCTTAGAGACGTATACGGCTGTCCAGCCATTAAAATCGGGCGACAGGAAGCCGCCGGCGGAGACTCAGGGGAACGGTTCTGGCACAGGGTAAGTCCAGGGCAGGGGGAGGCTCAAGGTTTCCTCGTGGGAACCAAAAAAACATTTTTAAAAGCTTACCTTGCTAGGCCTCTTTTGGCCCTGGCTCCTGTTCTTGACAAGTTCAGCCTGGTGGGGAAGCCATCACTGCTCCCCTGCTCAGGCCGCAGATTAAAATAGCTCCAATGACATCATTGGAGCTCGATTTGCACACTTAAAGAGGACCCTGCCGGCTTGGGGCAGGCGTCCCTGTCGCTTGCGATTTAAAATTGCGGTTGGCCAGATCGGAGCGGGAATGGAGTGGCTAAGTTTCCCACCAGGCGAGAGGAATTAAAATCGACCCCCCAGTGTTAGCATCAAGCATTCACAGATCAGGTATAGCACGGTTAGATGCAGACGAATGCTCCCGCTATTTGGCCCCAACCTCAGAAAAGTGCCACCAAATCCAGTGTGATATTTTTCCATTTCTCACACCAGCCACCAGATGGCAAAAAAAAATCTAACTATTCCTTCTGAAAAGAAAGAAAAACTAACTTGCATTTATATGGCGCCTTTCACAATTTCAGGACGTCCCAAAGCGCTTTACAGCCAATGAAGTACTTTTTGAAGTGTAGTCACTGTTGTCACGTAGGGAATGTGGCAGAGAATTTGCAGACAGCAAGGTCCCACAAACAGCAAGATAAATGACCAGATCATCTGTTTTTAGTGATGATTGTTGAGGGATAAATATTGGCCAGGACACCAGTGGGAACTTCCCTGCTCTTCTTCGAATAGTGCCATGGGATCTTTTACGTCCATCTCAGAGGGCAGATGGGACCTCAGTATAACTTCTCATCTGAAAGATGGCACTTCCGACAGTGCAATACTCCCTCAGTACTGCACTGGAGTGTCAACCTAGATTTTGTGCTCAAGTCTCTGGAGTGAGACTTGAACCCACAACCTTCGGACTCAGAGGCGAGAGTGCTACCATTGAGCCACGGCTGACATTATGAGGACGAGGTCTTTACAGACGTTAAAAGAATCCCTTTGAAACACCTGACCTGATTTTTAAAAAAATAAAAACTGCAGGTGGGTGTGACGCTGGCCAATTAGTAATGACCCATTATGAACTATGTTGAAAACAAACAATAGAAGGGATCATGCAACTACCAGCAAATGCACAGCAGCATCACCACCAGTACGTGGTTAGACACAAACAGACCTTTCCCAACTAGCGGTCTTTGCACAGACACAGGACTGAATATAGTCATTTACACCATGGAATATTTCCAACAATCATCCTCTCCAGCAGGAAGAGTGGTCTCACTGACATAAGTCGCAATCTTTCTCATCTCTCCCTGGTAAATTAATACTAGTACAATCTGTGCTCCTTTGAACTTCCCTCTCTTGTTCCACCTAACCCGCAAATGGCCCATCCTTCATACACTTCCTCTTCCTTGCATTAAAATCCCCTGGAGAGGGAAAATATGATGTCCTTGAGGCCTACAGCAAGGACTGGATTGTCTTACAGATATCCGGAATATCAGAATTTAGTTTTATAAGTTTCCTTTTGTTTTGTTGAATGTATATTTAATGAGTTTTTTCTTATTAGTAATGCCCGTTTAAAAAAAGGGGTACGTGTAAATTTGGTTGACTGTTGGTGACGTTGGGGCAACCCTGTCTAATCCTTATAGATTGTTAGAAAAGGTTTACATGAAAAAGAAGACTAATTGTGGTATCTGATCAATCTTTCCCAGGACTGGAAAATTATGGAACTCTTTACCTTCTCCAGTCGTAGGGTTGCCAACACTCCAGGAATTACCCTGGAGTCTCCAGGAATTACCCTGGAGTCTCCAGGAATTACCCTGGAGTCTCCAGGAATTACCCTGGAGTCTCCAGGAATTACCCTGGAGTCTCCAGGAATTACCCTGGAGTCTCCAGGAATTACCCTGGAGTCTCCAGGAATTACCCTGGAGTCTCCAGGACACTGCTGTGAGCAACACCCAGGAGAAAAATCATAGGGGTATTAAATAATTGTGGTTTTAAAAAATTTTCTTTGAACAACTTTTGAACACTAAAAATATCAGACATTGGAAAAAAGACTGTCGACTGAGAGTGAAGAATCATCCAATCAGGCAATGAACAGTCTACTCACTTCCCGATTGGCATAGGAAGGCGGTGCCCCGCAAGGATGGACATGTCGGGAGACCAATGGCAGGAGTGTGGTGGGGCAGTTGGAGGCAGGAGGTCATGTGCTGAAACCTCCAGGAATACATCCTACCAGAGTTGGCAACCCTACTCAGTTGACCCTTCCTTCTACAGTCCACATGCTTTTAAAACCCAAGCCTGGCATCACTGCTTCCTGATAGACCTGGTTCTCTCCTACACTTGGTAAAGTCTTGTACTATGGCCCTCGGCCCATTAACTTCATGTCCCAAAACGGGGCATGCTGGAGTGGCTTGGCGAGGTGACCCAATCCAGCAACGAGGCACTGACTGTGCCGTCGTGTGCCAGGACAAGGATATTTCCCTGCAGATGTTGAGTATCCAGTCTGAGTGTTTCGGGGAGGCAACATCGAGCTGCCAGGCGCCTCTCCACAGGGAGGGAGGGAAAGAAAGTCAGAGGAAGACTGCCTAGCCCAGTCTCACGCATCCTCCCCCACCCCACCAAGCCCGGTCTCTCGCTCCCACCCCATCTCTCTTGGCCCAGTCTTTCCCACTCTCCTCCCTCCCCCCACCTCAAACAGCCCAGTCGCACACCCCCCCACAGCCCAGTCTCATGCCCACCCCCCTCCCCCATGCACCACCCACACCCAGTCTGTCCCCCACAAACCCAACCACCACTCACAGCCAGTCTGTCCAACGTTTGGCAATATTTCCTCAAGTTTTCGATTCAGCAGTAGAGCTTTACCCACTGCGATTACATTCACTAAGTCCTCGGAATAAAATCTCCAATCACAAAGTCTACAGTTTCCCACACCCTGAATATAATAAACCCATTGCCTCAAGACATCTTGAAACCACAGCACACTCTAGCAGTCTGCAGTGTGTGATATCTTTCTGTTGAGGGTGGGCTGCTGTGGGGTTGAGATGTGTCATCCAGTTGCATCTATCTGGAGTTCAGAGGTGCTCAGAGTGCGACAGTTTAGGCAGGCAAGCTGTGCGTTTATCAGGCTCCGTCTGTACTCTTCACATCTTCGCCACGTCACAGCTCAAAATGCAAACTCATTTCCCCACATCAGCTACTTATGTTTGTGAAAACTATTGTGACTCAGGAAGTGGAAAGCCTGACTGAGGCTGGGAAAGCCAGGAGATGGGAGATGAGCTGGCCTTCAAACTCCAGCTCGGACTTCCTCTTTCCAATTAATCTGCATCAACTTCAAGGCCTTCCATTATGTTTCACCAGGTTACAGAGAAGTTAGTAAACAACAAAATGTTCAGGAAATATTAATACCCTTCCCTCCCCCGCATAGTTAGCGGAGGGGAATCCAACCAACCAAAAAACACACACCAGATCTCCAACTCCAACACCTTCACACAGTCAGCCCCCACCCCCTCTACAGCCAGTCGGCCAGTCAGTCAGCCCCCACCCCTCAACACCCAGTTATGGTCACCCCATCACTCAGAATGCCCTAAAATATTCAATGACAGACCCCAACACTCAGCCAGCAGACTGAGCACTCCATTTTCTTATTTCTTAAGCCACTGATGAGGCAGCTGTCTGCTTTAAGTTTTTATTTGTTGCTTTTGTACCTAAAAGGGAAATGGTTACAGAATGATTCAGCATATTCAAAGTGGATACAATTTCAGGGATGATATAATTTCAGGGTTGATTAAGCAGCAGAGAGTCACAAGGTCAGCGTACATCACAGTACTTCTTCCTAGCTCCCCCCGGATGCTGTGGCTTAGCAATGACTGGCTGAGGTCAGCATATTCAGCATAAACCAGCAATTGAACTTGGGACCATCCTGCTCGGAGTGGCTCAGTACCATGGTGCATCCAGTCTATTAGGGAAGCTGTCACAAGGCCTTTCGAGTCAGTTTATTTCGAAACATGGCTATAACTACTACAGAATTGGGAGTGGGTAAAGCAACCCATGTACAAACTCGGCATGTGTTTACATCATTCAGTACACCAATCTGCCAAACTCTGGTGATATCGTGGCACACTGACAGCATAGTAGCACCAGTCAGCTTTCTTCAGTGTGGCAAAGGGCAAAGCTTTGATTCAGTGAGTAAACATGAGATTACATAGAGTCCACAGCACAGAAACAAGCCCTTCAGTCCAATTGGTTCATGCCAGCATTTATGCTCCACATGAGCCTCCTTCTACCCTACTCATCCAACCCTATCAGAATAACCTTCAATTCCAGTCCCCTTATGTACTTGCCTAGCTTCCTCTTAATTTTTTAAAAATTCGTTCATGGGATGTGGGCGACGCTGGCGAGGCCAGCATTTATTGCCCATCCCTAATTGTCCTTGAGAAGGTGGTGGTGAGCCACCTTCTTGAACCGGTGAAAGTTCTCCTACAGTGCTGTTAGGAAGGGAGTTCCAGGATTTTGACCCAGCGACGATGAAGGAACGGTGATATATTTCCAAGTCGGGATGGTGTGTGACTTGGAGGGGAAAGTGCAGGTGGTGCTGTTCCCATGTGCCTGCTGCCCTTGTCCTTCTAGGTGGTAGAGGTCACGGGTTTGGGAGGTGCTGTCGAAGAAGCCTTGGCGAGTGGCTGCAGTGCATCCTGTGGATGGTACACACTGCAGCCACAGTGTGCCGGTGCTGAAGGGAGTGAATGTTTAGGGTGGTGGATGAGGTGCCAAACAAGTGGGCTGCTTTGTCCCTGGATGGTGTCGAGTTTCTTGAGTGTTGTTGGAGCTCCATTCATCCAGGCAAGTGGAGACTATTCCATCACACTCCTGACTTGTGCCTTGTAGATGGTGGAAAGGCTTTGGGGAGTCAGGAGGTGAGTCACTCACTGCAGAATACCCAGCCTCTGACCTGCTGTTGTAGCCACAGTATTTATATGGCTGGTCCAGTTAAGTTTCTGGTCAATGGTGACCCCCAGGATGTTGATGGTGGGGGATTCGGCGATGGTAATGCTGTTCAATGTTAAGGGGAGGTGGTTAGACTCTCTCTTGTTGGAGATGGTTATTGCCTGGCACTTGTCTGGCGCGAATGTTACTTGCCACATATCAGCCCAAGCCTGGATGTTATCCAGGTCTTGCTGCTGTCCAAGTCTTGCTGCATGCGGGCACGGACTGCTTCATTATCCGAGGGGTTGCGAATGGAACATAACTGTGCAATCATCAGCGAACACCCCCATTTCTGACCTTATGATGGAGGGAAGGTCATCGATGAAGCAGCTGAAGATGGTTGGGCCTAGGACACTGCCCTGAGGAACTCCTGCAGCAATGTCCCGGGGCTGAGATGATTGGCCTCCAACAACCAATAATATGCGATTCGCCTTAACTACTCCCTGTGGCAGCGAGTTCCACATTCTTACCACTCTCTGGGTAAAGAAGTTTCTCCTGAATTCCCTATTGGATTTAATGGTGACTATCTTTCATTTATGGCCTCTAGTTTTGGTCTCCCCCACAAGTGGAAACATCTTCTCTACGTCTACCTTATCAAACCTCTTCATAATTTTTAAGACCTCTATTAGGTCACCCCTCCTCCTTCCCTTTCTGGAGAAAAGAGCCCCAGCCTGTTCAGCCTTTTCTGGTAAGTGTATCCTCTCAGTTCTCGTATCATTCTGTGAATCTTTTTTGCACCTCCTCCAGACCCTCTATATCCTTTTTATAATATGGAGACCAGAACTGTGCACGGTACTCTAAGTGTGGTCTAACCAAGGTTCTATACAAGTTTAACATAATTTCTCTGCTTTTCAATTCTATCCCTCTAGAAATGAAACCAGTGCTTGGTTTGCTTTTTTTTTTAATGGCCTTATTAACCTGTGTCGCTACTTTTAGTGATTTGTGTATCTGTACCCCCA
The DNA here is from genome assembly GCF_035084215.1 of Heptranchias perlo. Taxonomy (NCBI): domain Eukaryota; kingdom Metazoa; phylum Chordata; class Chondrichthyes; order Hexanchiformes; family Hexanchidae; genus Heptranchias; species Heptranchias perlo. The sequence goes on from NC_090351.1 coordinate 7,076,079, forward strand.
GATCACTCTGCTCCTCTACCCCATTTAGACTCTTATTATCTAAGCAGTGTGTGGCCTTATTCTTCCTACCAAAATGTAACACCTCACAATTATCTATATTGAATTTCATTTGCCAATTCCATGTGCATTCTGCAAGTGTATTAATGTCTTCTTGTATTATGTCGCAGTCTTCCTCAGTATAACTGTACTATGACCAGGCATGAATCTTTATCTTACCAAGCATGGTGCAATTATCACTTCTAATTTGGCAATCTTATTGAAATACCAACAAGAAACTTTACAGCTTAAAAAAAAATACACATTTCCTTCATCATTAGCAAGACACCGAGACATCGACTCTCACAAGGTCACATGGCGCTACAGTAAGACCTTTGACCCATATGCCTGTATCTGTACTTTGAATTTGCTGGCTGTCCGTCATACCACCAAGAGCATGGAATAAAAAAAAATGCTCACACTTGATTCAAGCTTCTTCTCTCTTGAGGGAGAAAAAATCCTACAAGAGAAATGTGCAAGCCAAGATTTCAGTGAGAATCATTCCACTTATACTGTACCAACATTCCTGGTGAGTGAATTGAAAATTTGTTGAAACCTAGTTTTCTCCTTCACAGGAACTGACTGCATTTCCTGTTTTCCTGCATGAGCTTGTGGCCAGGCCTCACAGCCTCAACTTCAGATTTTCCTAGTTTGTGAAACAGTTTTCAAATCAGCAGTTGAGGCCAGCCACAGAAAGCACTCGGCTCCCAGCCGCACTGCATTTACGTTCTCACTATGTCTGGTCTCACCGCATCGCAAATCACTTCATGGCACAATCCACACAACAGGGACTTTCACCGACATTAGGCATTATCGACGCAAGTGACAATATTTGGTGATCCTTATCCATGCCTTTGTTACCGCCAGACTCGACTATTCCAATGCTCTCTTGGCCGGCCAGCCGGCCTCCCATCTTCAACCTTGTGTAAAGTTGAGCTCATCCAAAACTAAAAGTGGATGGATGAGGGTTTCAGCATCAGATGAGCTGAGGCAGCGGAGGAAACGGGCGATGTTACGGAGGTGGAAGTGATCTTGATGATGGAGTGGATATATGGTCGGAAGCTCATCTCAGGGTCAAATAGGACGCCAAGATTGCGAACGGTCTGGTTCAGCCTCAGACAGTGGCCAGGGAGAGGGATGGAGTTGGTGGTTAGGGAACTGAGTTTGTGGTGGGCACCAAAGACAATGGCTTTGGTCTTCCCAATATTTAGTTGGAGGAATTTTTCTATCATCCAGTACTGGATGTCGGACAAGCAGCGTGACAAATCAGAGGCAGTGGAGGGGTCAAGAGAGGTGGTGGTGGGTGAGGTAGAGCTGGATGTCGTCAGCATACATGTGGAATCTGACGATGTTGCCGAGGGGCAGCAGGTAGATGAGAAATAGGAGGGGGCCAAGGATAGATCCACGGGGGACTCCAGAGCTAACGGTACGGGAGCGGGAAGAGAAGCCATTGCAGGTGATTCTCTGGCTGCGACTAGATAGATAAGAATGGAACCAGGACAGGGCAGTCTCACCCAGCTGGACAATGGAGGAGAGGTGTTGGAGGAGGATGATGTGATCAACAGTGTCAAAGGCTGCAGACAGGTCGAGAAGGATGAGGAGAGATAGTTTTTTTTTATTCGTTCACGGGATGTGGGCGTCGCTGGCAAGGCCGGCATTTATTGCCCATCCCTAATTGCCCTCGAGAAGGTGGTGGTGAGCCGCCTTCTTGAACCGCTGCAGTCCGTGTGGTGACGGTTCTCCCACAGTGCTGTTAGGAAGGGAGTTCCAGGATTTTGACCCAGCGACAATGAAGGAACGGCGATATATTTCCAAGTCGGGATGGTGTGTGACTTGGAGGGGAACGTGCAGGTGGTGTTGTTCCCATGCGCCTGCTGCCCTTGTCCTTCTAGGTGGTAGAGGTCGCGGGTTTGGGAGGTGCTGTCGAAGAAGCCTTGGCGAGTTGCTGCAGTGCATCCTGTGGATGGTGCACACTGCAGCCACAGAGCGCCGGTGGTGAAGGGAGTGAATGTTAAGGGTGGTGGATGGGGTGCCAATCAAGCGGGCTGCTTTATCTTGGATGGTGTCGAGCTTCTTGAGTGTTGTTGGAGCTGCACTCATCCAAGCAAGTGGAGAGTATTCCATCACACTCCTGACTTGTGCCTTGTAGATGGTGGAAAGGCTTTGGGGAGTCAGGAGGTGAGTCACTCGCCGCAGAATACCCAGCCTCTGACCTGCTGTTGTAGCCACAGTATTTATATGGCTGGTCCAGTTAAGTTTCTGGTCAATGGTGACCCCCAGGATGTTGATGGTGGGGGATTCGGCGATGGTAATGCCATTGAATGTCAAGGGGAGGTGGTTAGACTCTCTCTTGTTGGTCACAGTCACATGGGATGTCATTTGTGACTTAGATAATGGCCGTTTCAGTGCTGTGGCAGGGGCGGAAAGCTGTTGGGAGGGGTTCAAACATGGAGTTGCGGGAAAAATAGGCATGGATTTGGAGAGGAAAGGAAGGTTGGAGATGGGTTGGTAGTTTGCACAGTAGTTGACAGAATCTGGTGTCGCTATTCAAAGAAGAGCAGAGGAGTTCTCCCCATATCCTAGCCAACATTCCTCCCTCAACCAACGCTAGCAAAAAACGGATTAACATTGATTAATTTGCTTGTTTGATGAACCTTGCTGTGCTTTGCATTTGTTTACTCTGTGGCTGCACTTTGTTGGTTGTAAAACATTTTGGGATTTCCAGAGGACGCAATAATGAATGCAAGTATGTTTGTAGAGGGAAAGGCATAACTAAACACAGGGACCCAAATAACCCGTCTACCTGTCTGACACACGGTGAGATTTGGTAGCCTGTTAATGGGTTAAGCACATTAGATCTTCATGGCATGGAGAGAATAGAATCAGACAGCCCACCCTAAGCTGGGTGTGGTTACAGATGAGCTCATCGTCAGTTGAGAAGGTAGGAGGCTGACTTGTGAAATCTCAGTGAAACCGAGCCTTTCAACAAACTGTTCATCTCTAGCGTTGTTTGTGTCTCAACGTAATCAGTCCTTGTTCTGTGGTTTCATTTTTTTTTGCTTCCTCTCTGGTGCCTTGAGCTACTTCTGCACCAGAACACAATCCTTGACCAAGGGGTGGAGGCAGGGCAGACAGCTCACTCCCAGGCCTCTGCCAGAGCTGCTGCTGCTCACGTCTTCTTGTGCTGAAGGTGAGAGTTGTTGGAGCTGAGAATCATAGTCGCTACATAGTATCATAGTAAGTACAGCACAGGAGGCGGCCATTCGGCCCACCGTGCGTGTGCTAGCTCTTTGAAAGAGCTATCCAATTAGTCCCATTCCTTTGCTCTTTCCCCATTGCCCTGCAAATTTTTTCCCTGGAGCATTTATCGAATTCCCTTTTGAAAGGGACTATTGAATCTGCTTCCATCACCCTTTCAGGCCGTGCATTCCAGATCATTAACAAGTCTATACCGCTGGTAGTGGTTTGATATAACTGAATGTCTTGCTTGGCCACATCAGAGGGGGGTCAAATGTCAACCACGTTGGTGTGGGACTGGAGTCACATTTAGGCCACACCGGGTAAGGACGGTAGGTTTCCTTCCCTAAAGGACATTAGTGAACCAGTTGGGTTTCTACAACAATCCGACAGCTCCATGGTCACTTTTACTGACACCAGATTTTTTAAAACTGAATTCAAATTCTCAAACTAGAACGGTGACAATTCAACTAACGTTTTCTGGATTATTAGTCCAGGCCTCTGGATTACTGGCCCAGCAACAATCCCACATCAACACCATATCCACTTAAAGTAAAGCTTCCTCTATGATGCCTCAAAAATATACCTCAGGGGAGCAGCCCCAGAGCACCAGTGTGACATTTTACTCCCAACCCTGACATCTTTACAGCATCTCGGACTCGTTGTCAATTTGTACCGGGTTTTCTGCCGTGGTCTGTTGCCTACAAACTACCAGGTCGAGACTCACAAAACTCATTTCACTTACGACTCTTATAACCAGCAAGCAGAGGAACTTTTCATATCACCAACCTGGGCTGGACTTGGACCCAAGTCCCAGAAGTGGAAACACATTGTACTAAGTACTGCTCCGCCCAATTTGTAGCCCCCCCATGTACGCTTCATCCGAATGCCAGGATGTGTATACGAGACCCCCCCCCCGCCCCAATATGATTCATCCCCCAGTTTTCCCTCCCTCCTGTCTAACTCACTAGTCACCTGCCAATTCCAACAGCCTGGCCAAGACCCAGGCAACTCACACCAGCCTCTGTGGCACACTGGACACAGCACTACCCAGCGTTTCTGCACCAGCCAGACTATTCCGACAGGAACGTTCCAACATTAATCCTTTCATTTAGTTACTTTCCTAGGAACATTTCAAAGTCTACGGTGGTTTCTACACCCCACACTGGCGATGTTGATTAGTAAAGAGGAAAACGAAGAGAAAGTCTTGGGAAACAAGAGTGTGTTTGTGCTCCACAATCCTCAGTACACCTCAGCAAACCACAACGAGAGTTTAACATGCAAATGTGCTTAGAAGGATTGCGTAATGAATATGCAAGTATACTTACAGGCCACTCTAACCAGAGTGTAATTTGTAAATATGTATCTCGTCGATTACATCAACCAATACACTTTAGATATTAAATCAAAAGTCCATCTAGAGGTTCCGTCTCTCCCCCTCTCTCTCCTCCTTTAAGAAGCTCATAAAAACCTATCTCTTTGACAGCTTTTGTTCACCTTATGTATATCTCCTTATGTGGCTCGGTGTCAAAGTTTGTCTGATAATGTTCATGTGAAGCACCTTGGGGCATTTTACTACGTTAAATGCGCTATTATAAATGCAAATTAATGTTGTTGCAGATGCCACCAACGGCAAGTGCACTGAGAAAGCTCTTCCACAGCGTAAACAGGCAACTGCATGGAACAAGAGGCATTTGTGCTGCTACCGTCCTCTCTCTCTCTCGTCCAAACACTTCAAATGGTAGCCATTTGTTCTGGCTACGAGCAGGTCGAACTCTCAGCCCGCCCGCCTGCCCACTGTGTGGGTGTGTTAGCACTGGCTCCTGCTGGGCTACGGCTGCACTGGGCTACTCTCAGGCAACTTACCCAATTGGCCATTCTGTGAGCCAAGCCAGTGAATGCCAGCAGGCAATTTTACCAGAGAGGGCATCACAGCCAAACTCAATCCTGACATCTACACATGCACTTTCCCGCAGGGGTCACTGGACAGTGGGGAGAAGTAAGAACTTTAATTTTTTTTTCCCTTCACTAACCCAGAGCGCAGGGGATCTGTTGTAGTGCTAACACCCCAGCTGTGATCCGTTAACAGCACATACCGTGATCAAAGCTGGAAAATTCTGGTCTGTATGCCTCACACCTGCCCCGTTCACATTTACCCACTAATCCATCGAGAAGCCTCTCTAGTATTAATTTCTGTGTGACCACAGCCATGGTGTTTTCAGACTGACCCTAATGTATTATTGTAACAACACTCAAGAGGCTCGACACCATTCAGGACAAAGTAGTCCTCTTGATCGGCAGCCCATCCACCACCTTAAACATCCACTCCCTCCACCACCGGCGCACCATGGTTGCAGTGTGTACCATCTACAGGATGCAATAGAGCAACGCACCAAGGCGTCTTCGACAGCACCTCCCAAACCTGCAACCTCCACCACCTATAAGGTCAAGGGTAACAGGTGCATGGGAACACCACCACTTCCAAGTCACACACCATCCCGATTTGCACATATATCACCGTTCCTTCATCGTCGCTGGGTCAAAATCCTGGAACTCCCTACCTAACAGCACTGTGGGAGAACCTTCACCACACGGACTGCAGGGTTCAAGAAGGCAGCTCATCACCACCTTCTCAAGGGCATCTGGGGATGGGCAATAAATGCCGGCCTCGCCAATGACACCCACATCCCAAGATTACATTTTTTAAAAGTGGTGGAGTTCCCAGAGCATCAACTAAGGAGCAATGGCTTCCCAGCTCAGAACCCTACACTGCTGGGCTCCCAATTGCAGTCATGTCATTAGAGGGAAGTAACGATTGTTGCCTCTCTCTGGGAGGGTCACTCCTGGGCAAATCGCAAAGACAGGGCTGGAAGCAGTTTTACCATAAACCTGAAACTGATACCCGTCCATTCTGGGCTACGAATAGCACATGGTGTGGTTGGAGGTGGGGGTGGGGGGGTGGGGGGGGAAGACTCAGGATAGAAATTAATATGAAAAAGAGAGAGTGTTGTCTTCATGAAAAACAGAATGCAACAGGTATCTGAAATTTTACAGATGATTAAAGGATTTGAAAGGGTAGATAGTGAAAAACTATTTCCTCTGGTGGGGGAGTCTAGAACAAGGGGGCGTAACCTTAAAATTAGAGCTAGGCTATTCAGGGTGATGTCAGGAAGCACTTCTTCACACAAAGGGTAGTGGAAATCTGGAACTCTCTTCTCCCCTGAAAAGGCATTGAGGCTGGGGGGGCCAATTGAAAAATTTCAAAACTGAGATTGATAAATTTCCCGTATTAAGGGTTACAGAACCAAGGCGGGGGATAGATGGAGTTAAGATGCAGATCAGCCACAATCTAATTGAATGACGGAACAAGCTCGAGGGACTGAATGGCCTACCCCTGTTTCTATGTTCTATAACACAGTGTTCTCTATGTCACCACTCGTTCGCCCCCATACTGAATAGGTCCAAAGCAAATGAGATCCAGAGATGCAGCTGATAAAATGCTGCAAATGTTACTGCTTGCTGTCAAGAGTACCTCTATTCCTCTCCATTAACATTCTTCCTCATATCATGCAGAAGTCATGAGTTGCGAGAGGTGGACAAGCTGGTCCCAGAGCCCTGCTACTATCACTCTGTTCGATGCACAAACGCACACACTTGTTGCAGCACAAACCTTTGCATCTCCTAAACTTTTAACTCAAATTAGGTACTTTTTTTTAAGCAGCCGAAACAACTTGTGGTGCAATCTCACCATCGACGTACTTATTATTTGTGTATTGATCTCCATGAAATTCAATGATCGGGTGACAATACTCCTTTAAATCTTCAGGTCATTTAAAGTACATCCCAGGTTATTCCAGTGCTACACCTACACTGGAGAAGTGCTGTCAAAAAGGTCCCAAGTTTAAACACCCGGGTTTATAAAGTGCCTTCTCAGTCAAAGCATCTCACACAGTAACATCCCACAAACAGCAAATGAGATAAGTGGGCAGTTAATGTTTTTTGGGGAGGAGATTTGCTAGAATGGTACCAGGGTTGAGGGGCTTCAGTTATGTGGAGAGACTGGAGTAACTGGAGTTGTTCTCCTTAGAGCAGAGAAGGTTGAGAGGCGATTTGATAGAGGTTTTCAAAATCATGAAGGGTTTTGATAGAGTAGATGAGGAGAAACTGTTTCCAGTAGCAGGAGGGTTGGTAAGCAAAGGACACAGAATTAAGGTAATTGGCAAAAGAACCAGAGGGGAGATGTGGGAAATGTTATTACGCTGTGAGTTATGATCTGGAATGCACTGCCTGAAAGGGTGTTGGAAGCAGATTCAATAGTAACTTTCAAAATGGAATTGGATAAATACTTGAAAAGAAAAAAATTGCAGGGGTATGGGGAAGAGCAGGCGAGTGGGACTAATTGGATAGCTCTTTCAAAAGAGCCGGCACAGGCACGATGGGCCGAATAGTCTCCATCTGTGCTGTAAGATGGTGCTGGTTGAGGGTGAAATTTTGGCCCAGACCCCAGGAGAACTCGTTGTGCTTCTTCAAATAACGGAATCTTCAACATCCACCTGAACCACCAGAACAGATAGTTGGGCCCCTGCTTAAACATCTCTAATACAGGCTGCCAACACCTGCTGTTGCAGAAAACAGCCCACCTATACTAAGCAAATTCTATATCCGCCACATTCAATGCACAAGTGCACAGCCTACAGTTGTTTAAAGCTGCCAACAACTATTGCTGTCCTGCAGTCTGCACCCTCTCTGACGTCTGGGGAAGGTCTGCACAAGCCAAAGCATCACACTGACCTGCAGAGATGGCAGGAAGTGTTTCAGTCAACCAGCTGACCAAAAATAGAAAAAAGACTTGCATTTCTATAGTGCCTTTCACGACCTCAGAAAGTCCCAATTCACTTTACAGCCAATAAAGTACTTTTGAAGTGTAGTCACTGTTGTAATGTAAGAAACACGGCACAGCAAGCTTCCACAAACAGCAATGAGATAAATGATCAGATAATCTGTTTTAGTGATGGTGGTTGAGGGATAAATATTGGCCAGGACACCAGGGAGAACTCCCCTGCTCTTCTTCAAAATAATGCCATGGGATCTTTTACGTCCACCCAAGAGGGTAGACAGGGCCTTGGTTTAATGTCTTATCTGTAAGACAGCACCTCCGTCTGTGCAGCACTCCCTCAGTATTGCACTGGAGTGTTAGCCTAGATCTTATGCTCAAGTCTCTGGAGTGGGACTTGAACCCATGACCTTCTGTCTCAGAGGCGAGAGTGCTACCACTGAGCCACAGGTAGCACCATTCATTCAGTCATCCAAAACAAAAGAAAATGGCTGCTTTGCATTCCTGCTTTCTGGTGTGCGAATGAATTGACGGCCCCCTCTACCTCCAGCAGCAGGACTGGCAGTTTGTTTAACTTACGTTTGGTGGTGCTGGTGGTAACAAACTGAACACGACTGTAAGCTTTGTGGGGGGGGGGGGGGGGGGGTGGTGGACATTCAGCAGCAGGTTTTGTCAGGAAGCATTCGTCCAAATGCAGGGTGGATGTGTGAATGGCCAAAACGTGATTAGCAAGGGGAGAGGATGAGAAGAGAAAGAACTTCACTGGTGGGATTGTTAACAAACCAGCCCAGGCGAAGGTGAGAATAACACTACTGGCTGAATATGGGAATGAAAATGTCACATCACACAGGCAACTGACACCACCCATAGCACCCCTTCCCCCCTCAAACCCAACAAAGACAGCGAATGTGGAAAACACAGAATCCTCGTCACGTCCTGTGGGAGCACTATTATTTTCCAGTAAAGCACTGCTCTCACATGAGAAGAAAATCCCAGCGTTAGAACAGCTGTGTGTGAGTGCCACCTTGGTCACAGACTGCTCTCAGTTTCAAATGCACCTAAAATGGGACTTCCTGTGTTACAAATACAAAGGTGAAATGAAAATGAAAAAAAATCTTTCATTTAATGAGAAAGTAAACTTGGATCCATTTTACTTCAACAAAACATAAAAACCTAAATACAAAATGAGCACTTAATCCCTGTAGCCCTCAAGTCCTGGCAGGTTTGGAGGAAGAAAGGTGAGGACATGTTCTGTAATTTTGGCACAAGGCGAGGTGTATTCAGGGGAGTCACTTGTTGTCACGATTCTCTTGCATACAGCACACAAACCCAATGGAGTTTGGTACAATGAGGTTGTTCCTATTTTAACCCACTCAAGACCATCTGTTTCCTTCTGTAACTGCGGGAAAAGCAGTTAAAGCATCAGGGATGAGAGGTTTCAGTTACGTGGAAAGACTAGAGAAGCTGGGATTGTTTTCCTTAGAGCACAGAAGGTTAAGGGGAGATTTAATAGAGGTGTTCAAAATTATGAGGTGATTTGATAGTGTAAATAAGGAGAAACTTTCCACTAGCAGAAGGGTCGGTAACCAGAGGACACAGATTTAAGATAATAGGCAAATGAACCAGCGGGGAGATGAGAAGAATTTTTTTTAAAAAACGCAGCGAGTTATGATGATCTGGAATGCACTGCCTGAAAAGGGCGGTGGCAGCATGTTCAATAGTAACTTTAAAAATGGAATTAGATGAACACTTGAAAAGGAAAAATTTGCAGGGCTATGGGGAAAGAGCAGGGAAGTGGGACTAATTGGATAGCTCTTTCAAAGAGCTGGCACAAGCACGATGGGCCTCCTTTGGCGCTCTATGATTCTATGAAATTAAGGCAAGCAGCAGCAAGTAAATCAAAACGCTACATACAGAGCAGAGTGGGGCTTAAATCTACTCCCCATGACACAGTGGGCGTACCTACTGCCTGGTGTGGATCTGCGCCATACAAACCAGGACAAAAAAAAACATTGATACAACACTTTACCACAACCTCGGGACCTCTCAAAAGTGCTTCTGAAGTGCAGTCTGCATTTAAATCTGCAAGCAGTGCATCCTGCACCCTCTCCAATGATTGGAGAAGGTCCACACAAGACAAATACCTTTCACTGGCCTCTGCAGAAGTGGTGGGAGTCCCTCAATCACTGTTGCTATGCAGACAAACACGGCAGCCAATTTGCTCACAGCCAGGCTGCACAAACAGCAGTGAGGAGACCGATCATTTAACCTATCCTTTGGTCTTGATTGAGGGGGTAATGTTGGTCAGGACACCAGGAGAATCCTTTGCCCTTCTTCAAATAGTACAATGGAATATTTTACATCCACCTGAACAGGCAGACAGGGCCTCTGATTGACTTCTCATCCAACAGATGCAACCCCTGACAATGCAACGCCCTTTTGCTTTGCAGGGGTGCCCACCATGACTGGAGAATAACTCAACACCTACTTTGAAAAACATGGTCCCAGTAACCCAGATTAGTGTTCACTTCCATGAAGCTACTGTGATTTATGATAGCAGGACGTGTAACAGGGCCTTATACAGGTGGCTACCACACAACTGGATGCTCAGGACTGCTTTAGGACTGTTTCATTTTGGTCCCTTCAGGTTCATTCACGTACTCTGCTGCCTTTCCCACACAGTCAGATCTTGGAGCTGCTGCTACCGGTATAAATACACAGTGACCGCAGGTACTGCTCTCCTCTCCCACTACTGTCAGATGCTCGGCTGTATACACTAGCCCCCTGATGCAAGATCAGACTGCCTATCCCCTTGTACATAGAATTTTACAGTACAGAAACAGGCCTTTCAGCCCAACAGGTCTATGCCGGTGCTCCACACGAGCCTCCTCCCACCTTACTTCATCTAACCCTATCTAATCCTTCTATTCTTTTTTCTCTCATGGACTTATCTAGCTTCCCCTTAAATGCATCTATGCTATTCGCCTCAAACACTCCATGTGGTGCGAGATCTTTGAGTAAAGAAGTTTCTCCTGAAGTACATCAGCCAAGAAAAAGTTTCAAAAGATGCCGTCTGTATAATTAAGTCATGCCATTTACACTAGCTCCCTACCCCGATGTTACATTTAGTATTATGGTGGTCCAGGCAACTCAATAATCAAAGAAGGAAAGTTCAAACACTCTTCCCATCCTCTCCTTCCCCTGGGGTTGTATTCTCTAGAGTTTCGAAGGTTAAGGGGTGATCTGATCGAAGTTTATAAGATATTAAGGGGAACAGATAGGGTGGATAGAGAGAAACTATTTCCGCTGGTTGGGGATTTTAGGAGTAGGGGGCAGAGTCTAAAAATTAGAGCCAGACCTTTCAGGAGTGAGATTAGAAAACATTTCTACACACAAAGGGTGGTAGAAGTTTGGAACTCTCTTCCGCAAACGGCAATTGATACTAGCTCAATTGCTAAATTTAAATGTGAGATAGATAGCTTTTTGCTAACCAAAGGTATTAAGGGATATGGGCCAAAGGCGGGTATATGGAGTTAGATCACAGATCAGCCATGATCTTATCAAATGGCAGAGCAGGCACAAGGGGCTGAATGGCCTACTCCTGTTCCTATGTTTAACAGCTATTTGCAGGAGGCTTCAAACTGGTCCCCTTGGAGAGAAGTGCTCACAGTTCTCTCTGGGTTTATTGAGTCGATTGGTACCAATACAACATGCTCCCTGTGTTTACTCTTAAATGCTCCCATCGCCCAGTGACAGGCCTGAAGCCCCTAGTACTGCCACCCAGTGTTATAGAGCTCAAACTGCTATCTCTAGACACTGAGCTTGTACTGGCAGGATTTATCCAATATACAGCTCGAGTACTGAAACTCCACATGCCAAAATTGCACTTCACTGAATCCTCATGACTAGACTGTGCTCAGATGTTAAAAAGCACACAGCAGAAATCCAACAGTTTGGAACCCAAACATGTTGCTCCACTGTGATCCCAGATCTCAGTCATGTCACTTTGGGGAGGAAAACTGAGCCTCTGATCAAAGGGAGGACAAATGATGGGTGGAGGGTGTTGGGAATCTCCTGGGGTCATCCTCCTGTGATCCCTAATGGCCCCTTTCACAGTGTCATTGGCAACAGGTCACTTGACCTCTAACCCTTCACCAGGACTAGGGGTGGTGCATAGCAAGGAAAATGCCTTAAAGTGGGAACCACGCCCTCATTAAAAAAAACCTGCACAATTCTACTCATTTTTGAGACATTGTACAAACTTAATACTCAGGGAGATACCCAGCTTATCCCCACAGTGAGGGGGCCATTCACTCCACTAGGTGCCTTTACTTCTCACCTACACATCAGGCTTCCAGCATTCGCCCTCCCCCCTCGCACATCCTCTCCTCCGAGATACAAACGTTACTAACAACACGACAAGCTCCAGACAACTGCAGGAGCAATTGGACATGACCTGACCTGCTCAACAAGTTGTATACAGATCCAGTCGGATGTTGTTGGTTAAATTCCACACGGAGACCTCCTTCCCCTCCCATTATTATTTTTAAAATCATTTCCCAGGATGACAGGACAATCTATGTTCCAATGGTGAAGAACAGGTTTCAGACCGGTTCAACCACAGAGGGGTCAATAGGAGTTAAGAGGTTGCCAGTGGACCCGGAGTAAGCTCAGCCTCTAAAAAGCACAAGGCGAACTGTTACACAAAGTTACAGCAAATCCAAACCCTTCCCCACAGGAAGAGAGAGTCAGCGGCGCAACTCACTGGTAAAAGTTTTATTATTGCAGAGAAGTTGATATTAAAAAAACCCTTTCTTACCAGCCCTTCCCGGCTGCTGTCAATTTCCATCGTGCCGCCTAGTTAATTTCTGGGACTCCTCGCTGCAACTTTATCACATCTCACCCTTGTCAATGGAAGCAGTACCCAGGCCCGAGTAGATGAACAGACCTCGGACTGTAGTTTGCGGTCTGATGCACTTTCACTGTGTGTGTGTGTTTAGTGAGTGAGTTCAGATCCTGGCTGGATGGGGCTCAGGCGGAAGTAGTGTGCCTGCATATCAATGAGCAGCAGCTCCTCTTTCACACAATCCCAACAGTACAGGCAGGATACCGCCTGCTTAAACACACTTTGTTGAACAACTTATTCTCAACGCTCTATTCCTTCTCAAATATTTGTGTTCACTCCTGTAGTGCCTCAAAGGGTGGTGGAAGCAGAGTCAATAGTAACTTTCAAAAGGGAATTAGATATATACTTGGAAAGGAAAATTGGCAGGGCTATGGGGAAAAGAGCTGGGGAGTGGGACTAATTAGGTAGCTCTTACAAAGCACCCACATGGGCATGATGGGCTGAATGGCCACCTTCTGAGCTGTATGGAAAAAAGACTTGCATTTATATAGTGCCTTTCATGTCCTCAGCACGTCCCAAAGCACTTTACAATCAATGAAGTACTTTAAAAGTCACTGTTGTAATGTAGGAAACACAGCAGCCAATTTGCACACAGCAAGCTCCCACAAACAGTAATGAGATAAATGACCAGATAATCTGATTCAATGATGTTGGTTGAGGGATAAATATTAACCAGGGCACCATGGAAAACTCCCCTGCTCTCCTTCGAATAGTGTCACAGGATCTTTTACGTCCACCTGAGTGGGTAGACAGGGCCTCGTATTATTCTGTTGCTGAGCTGAAGCTGTATTCATAGAATCATAGAATCATAGAAGTTACAACATGGAAACAGGCCCTTCGGCCCAACATGTCCATGTCGCCCAGTTTATACCACTAAGCTAGTCCCAATTGCCTGCACTTGGCCCATATCCCTCGATACCCATCTTCCCCATGTAACTGTCCAAATGCTTTTTAAAAGACAAAATTGTACCCGCCTCTACTACTGCCTCTGGCAGCTCGTTCCAGACACTCACCACCCTTTGAGTGAAAAAATTGCCCCTCTGGATCCTTTTGTATCTCTCCCCTCTCACCTTAAATCTGTGCCCCCTCGTTATAGACTCCCCTACCTTTGGGAAAAGATTTTGACTATCGACCTTATCTATGCCCCTCATTATTTTATAGACTTCTATAAGATCACCCCTTAATCTCCTACTCTCCAGGGAATAAAGTCCCAGTCTGTCTAACCTCTCCCTGTAAGTCAAACCATCAAGTCCCGGTAGCATCCTAGTAAATCTTTTCTGCACTCTTTCTAGTTTAATAATATCCTTTCTATAATAGGGTGACCAGAACTGTACACAGTACTCCAAGTGTGGCCTCACCAATGCCCTGTACAACTTCAATAAGACATCCCAACTCCTGCATTCAATGTTCTGACCAATGAAACCAAGCATGCTGAATGCCTTCTTCACCACCCTATCCACCTGTGACTCCACTTTCAAGGAGCTATGAATCTGTACTCCTAGATCTCTTTGTTCTATAACTCTCCCCAACGCCCTACCATTAACGGAGTAGGTCCTGGCCCGATTCGATCTACCAAAATGCATCACCTCACATTTATCTAAATTAAACTCCATCTGCCATTCATTGGCCCACTGGCCCAATTTATCAAGATCCCGTTGCAATCCTAGATAACCTTCTTCACTGTCCACAATGCCACCAATCTTGGTGTCATCTGCAAACTTACTAACCATGCCTCCTAAATTCTCATCCAAATCATTAATATAAATAACAAATAACAGCGGACCCAGCACCGATCCCTGAGGCACACCGCTGGACACAGGCATCCAGTTTGAAAAACAACCCTCGACAACCACCCTCTGTCTTCTGTCGTCAAGCCAATTTTGTATCCAATTGGCTACCTCACCTTGGATCCCATGAGATTTAACCTTATGTAACAACCTACCATGCGGTACCTTGTCAAATGCTTTGCTGAAGTCCATGTAGACCACGTCTACTGCACAGCCCTCATCTATCTTCTTGGTTACCCCTTCAAAAAACTCAATCAAATTCGTGAGACATGATTTTCCTCTCACAAAACCATGCTGACTGTTCCTAATTAGTCCCTGCCTCTCCAAATGCCTGTAGATTCTGTCCCTCAGAATACCCTCTAACAACTTACCCACTACAGATGTCAGGCTCACTGGTCTATAGTTCCCAGGCTTTTCCCTGCCGCCCTTCTTAAACAAAGGCACAACATTTGCTACCCTCCAATCTTCAGGCACCTCACCTGTAGCGGTGGATGATTCAAATATCTCTGCTAGGGGACCCGCAATTTCCTCCCTAACCTCCCATAACGTCCTGGGATACATTTCATCAGGTCCCGGAGATTTATCTACCTTGATGCGCGTTAAGACTTCCAGCACCTCCCTCTCTGTAATATGTACACTCCTCAAGACATCACTATTTATTTCCCCAAGTTCCCTAACATCCTAAAGTCTAATTGGTATTAGACTTGACTAGCAGTGACTGAGGTCAGTGTTTAATGATTTTCAGCCTTTCAGCTTAGATCCTCTAATTTCTCTTCAAATTCAGTTGGTAAGGTCAGTCAGAGATTACAGATATTCTGGCTGCTATGTTAATTAAGGAATGTTCTATAGTTGGATCATTTTCTCTGCACATTCCAAATGACTTTTTTTAAAGAAATTAAAAGACATATATTTTGTTGAGATATTAGGACAGGTGACCAAGAGCTTGGTCGAAGAGGTAAGTTTAAAGGAGCATCTTAAAGGAGGTGAGAGAGATAGAGGCAGAGACAGGAACTAATTGGATAGCTCTTCCAAAGAGCCGGCACAGGCATGATGGGCTGAATGGCCTCCTTCTGTGCTGTATAAGAGCTTAAGAAATAGGAGCAGGAGTAGGCCATACGGCCCCTCGAGACTGCTCCACCATTCAACAAGATCATGGCTGATCTTCTACCTCAACTCCACTTTCCCACTCTATCCCCATAGCCCTTGATTCCCTTAGTGTCCACAAAATTATCGATCTCAGCCTTGAATATACTCAATGACTGATCATCCACAGTCCTCTGGGGTAGAGAATTCTAAAGATTCACAACCCACTGAGTGAAGACATTTTTCCTCATCTCGGCCCTAAATGACTGATCATCCACATCCTCAGGGTCAGATGGAAGAGTCACAGTTCACCATCAAATAACTGTCCTGGTTGGAGATGTTTTTTGAAACCCAAAAGCAGCTACAAGGCCCACACGGCAACAGGTGGCATTTGAGTACGTGGTTAGCAAAGGGGTAGGAGGCCACCTGTCATTACCCTGCGCAGGGCCAGTGCAGGTCATAGGGACCAGGGGTACACAGCAGCTGTCCTTTCATCTCCATAATCCAGAGCTTCTATCACAGAGTACTTAGCCCCATGTGTCAGAGTGTAGGTAAACTTGTCAGAGTTGTGAAATGAGGAGTAAATCTTCAGCATTGGGAAGAGGAGCTAGCATTGTAAAATGTATCAGAATAACACACACCACAATGATACTCTCCAGTCTAGCAGTCCACCTGTTTACTGTTGGGATGCCACAGTTTGGCCAGCCATGGAATCAGGGGAGAGTCATTGTCACTGAGGAAACAGCAGGAGGATTGACTCAGGAATTATTCATTGATCTGCTGAGTTAGCTGATCTCAGCCAGAACCCCTTGGATGGAGAGAGAACAATGTTCCGACTCCTCGTCCCACCTGGTGACCACTATTGGAAAGTGGGAGTGTAGGTGATTGTTGGCTGGCATTGCACCTCCTGTGGCTGAATGACCTGCTGACATACACCGTCTAGGTTCAAACAAGAAGAATTCTCACTTGATTGAGGAATTGAGGGCTGTTGGTGTGTTGGGACTTTATCTCAAGAATGGTCATGGCCGTTATGAAAGGAGGATAGTAAAGAGATTAGTCTGGTGAAGCATGTAGTCTTGGAGTACCTGGAGAATGAGGGATAGAGAGAGCGGGAAGGAGCGAGAGAAAGGAAGGTGGGGAGGAGAGAGGAGATTGAAGGATAGGGAGAGGGGGAAGGAGCGAGAGTGAGGAAAGGTAGGGTGGAGAGAGGAGATTGAAGGATAGGGAGAGGGGGAAGGAGTGAGAGTGAGGAAAGGTGGGGAGGAGAGAGGAGATTGAAGGATAGGGAGGGGGGAAGGAGTGAGAGTGAGGAAAGGCAGGGAGGAGAGAGGAGATCGAAGGATAGGGAGAGGGGGAAGGAGTGAGAGTGAGGAAAGGTGGGGAGGAGAGAGGAGATTGAAGGATAGGGAGATGTTGGGTAAGTTGGCATGGCTCTGCGTTTACTGACACAGCACAGGGCTGATTCTGTTGTTATTTCAAACTGACTGCACAGAGCTCATTATGTTACAACAAAGGAACAGTTCTGCTGGAAGAGACTTTCATCCCATCCTCACGTCTACACACATTTGGATAAGCTACAATCAAGAGGTAGACAATTGGCGAGGACAGCCAACTCTAAATTCCACTGTGAAATTGCAGAAGGGGGTAGGAAAGAATGGTAAAAAGACAAAATTAAAGGTTCTTTATCTGAATGCACGCAGCATTCGCAATAAGATAGATGAATTGACGGCACAAATAGAAACAAATGGGTATGATCTCGTGGCCATTACAGAGACGTGGTTGCAGGGTGACCAAGGTTGGGAGCTAAATATTCAGGGTTATTTAATATTTCAGAAGGATAGGAAAAAAGGTAAAGGTGGTGGGGTAGCTCTGTTAATAAAGGATGAAATTGGTATAATAGTGAGAAATGATCTTGGCTCAGAAGATCAAGATGTTGAATCAATTTGGGTGGAGGCAAGAAATAGCAAGGGAAAGAAATCACTGGTGGGAGCAGTATATAGGCCCCCTAACAGTAGCTACACTGTAGGGCAAAATATAAATCAGGAAATAAGGGGGGCTTGTAAAAAGGTAATGCAATAATTATGGGCGATTTTAACTTTCACATAGATTGGACAAATCAAATTGGCAAAAATAGCCCTGAGGAGGAATTCATAGAGTGTGTTAGGGACTGTTTCATAGACCAATACGTCGGGGAACCAACCAGGGAACAGGCCATTTTGGATCTGGTAATGGGCAACGAAACAGGATTAATTAATGATCTCAAAGTAAAGGATCCCTTGGGAAGCAGTGATCATAACATGATAGAATTTCACATCCAGTTTGAGAGCGAGGATCTTGGGTCTGAAACTACTGTATTAAACTTAAATAAGGGCAATTATAAAGGAATGAGGGCGGAATTGGCTAAAGTGGACTGGGTAAACCGATTAGATAGTATGATGGTGGATAAGCAGTGGCAAACATTTAAAAAGATATTTTATGACTCGCAACAAAAATATATCCCTGTCAGGAGGAAAGACTCCACAAAAAGGGTGAACCAACCATGGCTAACTAAGGAAGTAAAGGATGGTATCAGGATAAAAGAAAAAGCATACAACATGGCAAAGATTACTGGCAAGCCCGAAGATTGGGAAAACTTTAAAAACCAACAAAGGATGACTAAAAGAATAATAAAGAGGGAGAAAATAAATTATGAGAGTAAACTAGCAAGAAATATAAAAACTGACAGTAAAAGCTTCTACAAGTATATAAAAAGGAAGTGGGTAGCTAAAGTAAACATTGGTCCCTTAGAGGATGAGACTGGGGAAATAATAATGGAAAACAAGGAAATGGCAGAGGAATTGAACAGATATTTTGTATCTGTCTTCACAGTAGAAGACACTAACAACATACCAATAATAGTAGAAAATCAAGGGGCAAAGGGGAGGGAGGAACTAAAAACAATCACTATCACCAGAGAAAAAGTACTAGGTAAACTAATGGGCCTAAAGGCTGACAAGTCCCCTGGACCTGATGGCTTGCATCCGAGGGTCTTAAAGGAAGTGGCTACAGAAATAGTGGATGCACTGGTTGTAATCTTCCAGAATTCACTAGATTCACTAGAAAGCGGATTGGAAAACCACAAACGTAACACCCCTATTCAAGAAGGGAGTGAGACAGAAAGCAGGTAACTATAGACCAGTTAGACTAACATCTGTCATTGGGAAAATACTAAAATCCATTGTTAAGGAAGTAGCAGCAGGACATTTGGAGACTCATAATACAAACAAGGAGAGTCAACATGGTTTTATGAAGTGAAAGTCATGTCTGACAAATTCATTAGAATTCTTTGAGGAAGTAATGGGCAGGCTGGATAAAGGGGAACCAATGGATGCAGTATATTTGGATTTCCAAAAGGCATTCGATAAAGTGCCTTACTGCACAAGATAAGAACCCATGGTGTTGGGGGTAATATACTGGCATGGATAGATGATTGGCTAACTAACAGAAAGCAAAGAGTCGGGATAAAAGGGTCATTTTCAAAATGGCAATCTGTAACTAGTGGGGTGCCGCAGGGATCAGTGCTGGGGCCTCAACTACTTACAATATATATCAATGACTTGGATGAAGAAACAGAGTGTCTTGTGGCCAAATTTGCTGATGATACAAAGATAGGTGGAAAAGCAAGTTGCGATGAGGACACAAAGTGTCTGCAAAGGGATATTGACAGGTTAAGCGAATGGGCAAAAATTTGGCAGATGGAATGTAATGTGGGAAAATGTGAAGTCATCCACTTTGGGAGTAAAAATAAAAAAGCAAAATATTATTTGAATGAAGAAATACTACAAAATGCTGTGGTACAGAGGGATCTGGGTGTCCTCGTACATGAGACACAAAAAGTCAACATGCAGGTGCAGCAGGTAATCCGAAAGGCAAACGGAATATTGGCCTTTATTTCCAGGGGGATGGAGTATAAAAGCAGGGAAGTCATGCTACAACTGTACAGGGTGCTGGTGAGACCACACCTGGAGTACTGCGTACAGTTCTGGTGCCCTTATTTAAGGAAGGGCATACTTGTATTGGAGGCAGTTCAGAGAAGGTTCACTCGGTTGATTCTGAGTATGGAAGGGTTGTCTTATGAGGAAAGATTGAACAGGTTGGGTCAATACTCATTGGAGTTTAGAAGAATGAGAGGAGATCTTATTGAAACATACAAGATTTTGAGGGGACTCGATAGGGTAGATGCTGAGAGGATGTTACCCCTCATGGGGGATTCTAAAACTAGGGGGCATAGTCTCAGAATAAGGGGTCGCCTGTTTAAGACGGAAATGAGGAGGAATTTCTTCTCCCAGAGGGTCGTGAATCTTTAGAATTCTTTACCCCAAAAAGCTGTGGAGACTGAGTCATTGAATACATTCAAGGCTGAGTTAGACAAATTTTTGATCAGCAAGGGAGTCAAAGGATATGGGGAAAGGGTGGGAAAGTGGAGTTGAGGTAAAAATCAGATCAGCCATGATCTCATTAAATGGCAGAGCAGGCTCGACGGGCCGAATGGCCTACTCCTGCTCCTATCTCGTAAGGTCTTATGGAGCAAGGAGAAAAAATTGAACATAAAGGGAGAGGGGAGGGAGAGGAGATTGAGGGCGAGGGGCAAGGAGCAAGAGAGACGAAGGTAGGGAGGAGACAGAGGAGATTGAGGAATAGGGAGAGAGTGAAGGATCAAGAGAGAGAGGAAGGTGGAGAGGAGAGAGAGGAGATTGAGGGATAGGGAGAGGGGGAAGGATTGAGAGAGAGGAAGGTGGGGAGAAGAGAGAGGAGATTAAGGGATAGGGAGAGGGGGAAGGAGCAAGAGAGAGAAAGGTGGAGAGTAGAGAGGAGATTGAGGGATAGGAAGAGGAAGAAGGAGTGAGAGAGAGGAAAGTGGGGAGGAGAGAGAAGAGATTGAAGGATAGGGCAAGGAGGAAGAGGGAGAAAGAGAGAGAAAGGGTGAGGGAGAGAGAGGAGATTGATGGGAGGGAAGGAGAGAGGGAGTGTGAAGGGGAGAGAGTCAGAATAAGAGATGTAGAGGAGAAAGAGTGACAGGGAAAGGGATAAGGAGAGATAGGGATAAGGAGAGTGGGAGAAGAAAAGGAGAGGGGGGCGTCCTAATTTACTGTATTTTCTGGGTTGGATCCTGAGACTGCAGTGATTTTCTCTTAAGCCATATGAGGCCCATACAGTCAAATAACCTGCCAACGCTCACTGTCTAGGCTTGTACATGAAAAATAGCCTCTCTTGTGAGGTGCAGGAAGGCACCTGATACCTGTGGGCCTGCTCCTCAGCAGGGAGTGAATGGCTGAAGAGAGGAGTTGGAAGAGGAGGAGGAGGAGGAGGAGGAGGATAAGGAAGAGGTGGAAGAGCAAGAAGAGGATGTGGTGGAAGAAGGGGAGGAAGAGGTGGAAGAGGAGGAGCAAGAGAAGGAGGTAGAGGTAGAAGAGGAGGTGGAAGAAAAGGTGGAGGTGGAAGAGGTGGAGGTGGAAGAAGAGGAAATGGAGGTGGAAGAAGAGGAGGTGGAGGTGAAAGAGGAGGTGGTGGAGGTGAAAGAGGAGGTGGTGGAGGTGAAAGAGGAGGAGGTGGAGGTGGAAGAGGAGGAGGTGGAGGTGGAAGAGGTGGAGGTGGAAGAAGAGGAGGTGGAGGTGAAAGTGGAGGTGGAGGTGGAAGAGGAGGAGGTGGAGGTGGAAGAGGAGGAGGTGGAGGTGGAAGAAGAGGAGGTGGAGGTGAAAGAGGAGGAGGTGGAGGTGGAAGAAAAGGAGGTGGTTGTGGAAGAGGAGGAGGTGGAGGTGGAAGAAGAGGAGGTGAAGGTGGAAGAGGAGGAGGTGGAGGTGGAAGAAGTGGAGGTGGAAGAGGAGGAGGTGGAGGTGGAAGAGGAGGAGGTGGAGGTGAAAGAGGAGGAGGTGGAGGTGTAAGAAGAGGAGGAGGAGGTGGAAGAGGAGGAGGAGGAGGTGGAAGAGGAGGAGGAGGAGGTGGAAGAGGAGGAGGAGGTGGAGGTGGAAAAAGAGGAGGTGGAGGTGGAAGAAAAGGAGGTGGAGGTGGAAGAGGAGGAGGTGGAGGTGGAAGTGAAGGAGCAAGGGGAGGAGGAAATGGAAGATGAGGTGAAAGAAGAGGAGGAGCAAGAGGGGGCAGATGAGGACCTGCACTGACAGGAAACTATGGTTCAGATCAGAAAATAAAATTACAGAGATGGTGGGACTCAATCACCTAAAGAAATTGGTTCATCAAAACTTTTTTTTAATAAACTGGAGAAGGAAAGGCTTTGTTTCAGCAACAAACAGGGACTATTCTGGGTGTTTCACATTGAGGACTGTTCTGGGTTTCACAATGAGGAGTGGGCTGGAATGCAAGGCAGCTTGTTAACGGAGACCCCCCTCAGTTTAGTCACTGATCTCACCCCACAGAGAACTAGTGTAAGGACAATTGATTCTGTAGGTGAAAGGACTTCAACACTTTATCTCATTCAGTTGTGACATTTTATTCACCTTTTATGCCAATTTTCTTCCTTCCCCTCCCCTCCCCTTTGCCTCTCCTGTGGGAGGATGTTGACTCCCTACTGGGGTATATTCCATGTTCCCCAGTTGCCCTCCAGTACCTTGCATAAATTATGTTATTCTTATATAAGCCTTGACTTGAGCGTTGGCAGGCTATTCAACTGCAGGGGCATCCCAGCCAGGCTCACGTCCAGCAGGGTCACCGGACAGCAAACGAGGAGCAATTCTGGCTGATTTTCCTCTCTCTAACCCTGAGGCACTGAGGCCAATGAGAGCACCCTTACCATTGCACCGGCTGAGAACCCCAGGACCTTCCTGGTCTGCATCGCTCAGCTACTCATTGCCCTAACCAGCCGAGGCATTGGGGAGCCCTCACATAACACGCGTTTACCTCAACCCCGTTCAGTTGGACCCAGCCTCACAGGATCGGAAAGGTTGGCCCATTGAATAACAAGTGTGCCACCTACTGTTGTGGAGTGGAGATGCCTCCTCCTCTTACTACTGTTGTGGAGCGAGACATGCTCCTATAGTTAGAGTATTTCACCCAATTCCATACCTCAGTGACACCTCCTTTATTTTTTTTTGCTCATTATTATTTTGAAGTAACAGCATAACTTGCCTCAGATAGTCCAAATCAGAATGAAGAGAAACAGCAGCCGAACCCCAGGAGTCTCGGGATCTTCTCAGGACCTATTTCTTTGATCAGCCAGTTGTCCAACATGCTTGGATCCACAGAGTAGGGTCGCCAACCTTCCAGGATTGTCTTGGAGTCTTCAGAAATTAAAGATTAATCTCCTGGCCACGGCTGTGAGCAAACCCAGGAGAAAAATCACAGGGGCGTTAAATGAAATGTTGTGTTTTTGTTTCTTACTTAAAATAATATCGGAGCTGGGGGAGGGGGGGAGAAAAAGGCTGTTTGACTGACACTTAGGAATCATCCAATCGGGTAACGTGGCATCTGTTCACTTTCCAATTGGTGCGGGAAGGCGGTGCTCCGCGAGGATGGACGTGTCGGGTGACCAATGGCTAGAGCCTGGGGGGGGGGCGAAGCGATTGGAGGCGGGATCTCATGTGATGAAATCTCCTGGAATATGTCCAACCAGAGCTGGCAACCTTCCCACAGAGTCTCCAAACTCAACTACTGAGGAATCCACACAAGTATTCTCTGTTTACCTGATATGAGGAGTTCATATTCTGTCCATAGGAATATCCACCACGTACCTAAGTCTAAATGCAGGTTGTAAACAATTTTACAACACCAAGTTATAGTCCAGCAATTTTATTTTAAATTCACAAGCTTTCGGAGATTTTCTCCTTCCTCAGGCAAATGTTTCAAGAGCTCCTTGAAGCCTACGCATTTATACATATTGAACAATACATGGTGTTTACAGACTGCCCCTGCAACTGCCCGTTGCCAAGGCAATCACCGTGTTCAGACAGAGAGGTGTCACCTGCAGAACCCCCGAATACACATTCAACAAAAAAACAAACAGGGAAAAAAAACAGAGAAAAAAAACACAGAGAGAGGCAGAAACATCCGGAAGGCAGAGAGAGCCAGCAAATGACCCATTATATTAAAAACAGATAACATTTGTTCGCTGGTGGGGTAACGTGTAGCGTGACATGAACCCAAGATCCCGGTTGAGGCCGTCCTCATGGGTGCGGAACTTGGCTATCAATTTCTGCTCGACGATTTTGCGTTGTCGTGTGTCTCGAAGGCCGCCTTGGAGTACGCTTACCCGAAGGTCGGTGGATGAATGTCCATGACTGCTGAAGTGTTCCCCGACTGGGAGGGAACCCTCCTGTTTGGCGATTGTTGCGCGGTGTCCGTTCATCCGTTGTCGCAGCGTCTGCATGGTCTCGCCAATGTACCATGCTCTGGGGCATCCTTTCCTGCAACGTATGAGGTAGACAACGTTGGCCGAGTCACAGGAGTATGAACCATGCACCTGGTGGGTGGTGTCATCTCGTGTGATGGTGGTATCTGTGTCGATGATCTGGCATGTCTTGCAGAGGTTACCGTGGCAGGGTTGTGTGGCGTCGTGGACGCTGTTCTCTTGAAAGCTAGGTAGTTTGCTGCGAACGATGGTCTGTTTGAGGTTGGGTGGCTGTTTAAAGGCGAGTAGTGGAGGTGTGGGGATGGCCATAGCGAGGTGTTTGTCCTCATTGATGACATGTTGAAGGCTGCGGAGAACATGGCGTAGTTTCTCCGCTCCGGGGAAGTACTGGACGACAAAGGGTACTCTGTTGGTTGCGTCCCGTGTTAGTCTCCTGAGGAGGTCTATGCGATTTTTTGCTGTGGCCCGTCGGAACTGTCGATCGATGAGTCGAGCGTCATATCCCGTTCTTACTAGGGCGTCTTTCAGCGTCTGTAGGTGTCCATCGCGTTCCTCCTCGTCTGAGCAGACCCTGTGTATTCGCAGGGCCTGTCCATAGGGGATGGCCTCTTTGACGTGGTTAGGGTGGAAGCTGGAAAAGTGGAGCATCGTGAGGTTGTCCGTGGGCTTGCGGTAGAGTGAGGTGCTGAGGTGCCCGTCTTTGATGGAGATTCGTGTGTCCAAGAAAGAAACTGATTCTGAGGAGTAGTCCATGGTGAGCTTGATGGTGGGATGGAACTTGTTGATGTTATCGTGTAGTCTCTTTAGTGATTCCTTGCCGTGGGTCCATAGAAAGAAAATGTCGTCGATGTATCTGGTGTATAGTGTTGATTGGAGGTCTTGTGCAGTGAAGAAGTCCTGCTCGAACTTGTGCATGAAAATGTTGGCGTATTGGGGTGCGAATTTGGTCCCCATGGCTGTTCCGTGTGTTTGGGTAAAGAACTGGTTATCGAAGGTGAAGACATTGTGATCCAGGATGAAGCGGATGAGTTGTAGGATGGCTTCCGGAGATTGGCTGTTGTTGGTGTTGAGTATTGATGCTGTCGCAGCGATGCCGTCATCGTGGGGGATACTGGTGTATAGTGCCGAGACGTCCATCGTGGTGAGAAGTGTTCCTGGTTCAACTGGTCCGTGGGTACTGAGTTTTTGTAGGAAGTCTGTAGTGTCACGACAGAAGCTGGGGGTTCCCTGTACGATGGGTTTCAGGATGCCCTCGATGTATCCAGAGAGGTTCTCACACAGGGTTCCGTTGCCTGATACGATGGGACGTCCGGGTGTGTTGGCTTTGTGTATCTTTGGGAGGCAGTAGAAGTCTCCCACGCGGGGATTACGTGGGATGAGAATGCGTAGGATGCTTTGAAGGTCTGGATCGAAGGTCTTGATCAGTTTGTTGAGCTGGTGGGTGTGTTCTTTGGTCGGATCTGCGGGTAACCGTCTGTAGTGTTCCTGGTTGTCCAGTTGTCGGTATGCTTCTTTGCAATAGTCTGTTCTGTTCTGTATGACTATGGCTCCTCCTTTGTCCGCTGGTTTGATGACGATGTTGCGGTTGGTCTTGAGAGCTTTGATGGCGTTGCGTTGTGCTCGGGTGACATTCTGGACTGTCTTCTGAGTGCGGCTGATGAATCTGGCATTGACGCATTTCCTGACAGCTTGAGCATACATGTCCAGCTGAGGGCAGCGACCCTCCGGAGGAGTCCAGTTTGACTCTTTCCTCTTCGGTTGCTGTACCGCGGATCCCTCTGTCTGCTGTTCCGGATCGTCGATTGTCTCATTGGGTTCGCTGCTGAAATCTTGGGGTTTGTGGTAGAATTCCCGGAGCCTCATTCTCCTGATGAATTCCTCTGTGTCCGCCGCGAGACTAGTGGGGTCCATTTTGGTAGTGGGGCAGAAATTGAGCCCTCGGCTGAGAACTTCGATTTCGTCTGGTTGAAGGGTGTGGTCGGATAAATTGACAATAGACTTCCCTGTGGTTGCAACCGTGGTACCAGGGGAAGCTTGGTCGTTGCTGGTGGTGATGCCGAGTTTCTCAAGCTTCCTGCTCTTGGTTTTCATGTAGGCAGCGTAGTTCCGTTGCCTCGTCTGTTTGGCGGTATAACGTAGCTGGTCTGCTGTGTCCTGAGTACAGGTTGAGAGTATGGACTCTATCTTGGTTTCGAGGTTGTGGCGTCTGCTGTAGAGTTGGTGTATGAGATGGTTGCGGAGTGTGCGAGAGGTACGGCGGCAGAGTCTCTCAGCGTAATCCGAGTTGTATGTGGACTTGAGTGGGTTCGTGATCTGGAGTCCTTTCGGGATCTTGTCTGCTTTCTTGCAGCTCTGTAAAAACTTGATGTCTGTGTCTAAATGCGCGATCTTCTTGGATATCCTTTCCACTGTGAGCCGGCAGTTTGTGGTGTCGATGTCCACATCATAAATGTAGGTTGACAGAGCTGACGGTGTGTCGGAGTACTGCTGGGTCGTAGGAACCAAAACTGCACAGATTACCAGCACAGAGCACTGGTAAACTTGCTGCTCCTTGTCCAGTCAGGACTACCTTACTGCATTACCTTTTGGGGTTATCTGAAGTTGATTGGGAAGATAAACAAAAAAAGACTTGCATTTATTTAGCCCCCTTCATGACCTCAGGATGCCTCAAAGTGCTTTACAGCCAATTAATTGCTTTAAAAGTGTCGTCACTGTTTTAATGTACAAAACACAGCAAGGTCCCACAAACAGCAATGTGATAATGACCACATAATCTTTTTTTAGTGATGTTGGTGGAGGGATAAATTTTGACCAGGCCACCTCCCCTCCTTCAAATAGCACTATGGGATCTTTTCAATCCACCTAAGAGGGCAGCCAAGGCCTCAGTTAAGTGTCTCATCTGACAGGCAGCCCCTACCGACAGTGCAGCACTCACTGCACTGGAGTGTCAGCCTAGATTTTGTGCTCAACTCTCTGGAGTGGACTTTGAACCCACAACCTTCTAATTCAGAGGTAAGAGTGCTACCACTGAGCCATGGCTGACACTAGAGCTCCTAGAGTGTGATAAACAGTTGATTTAATTCCAACCTTCCATTGCCAGGTGTGTCATCTTAAAGCCATTGCCTCAGCAGTCTCTGGAGTGGGATTTAAACCCACAACTTTCCGATTTAGAGGCAAGAGTGCAACCAACTGAGCCATGGCTGACGCTGGAGCTCCCAGCGTCAGGTTTATCCTTATAGGTGCTATTGATAAGTGAGGGATAATCACAAGTTGTTCATTAAACAATTGGCAAGTGTGGATTTGAGGCCTCATTCAGGGTGGGCTGCAGGTACGAGGAGCCCCTCATGAGTAGCGAGGGGAGCGGCACTCACTCACCGTAAAAAGGTGCATTGCTGCCATCCTCTTCACCATGGCATGGTCCACACACCATGCTCCATCAAATGGTAGCTCCGGCAGATGGAGGTGTAGAGCTTTGGCAGCAGCCACTTATCTCGCTACAACCCAATCATGATTGGCACCAAGCCCTGGAAAGAGAAGAGTACAATATTATACCTGGCTCCAGGTGACACCTTCCAGCAGATCTCAGCATGTATCAGCCGTGTTTGGTAACACTCTTGCCTCTGAGTCAGAAAGTTGTGGGTTCAGAGACTCGTGCACAAAATCTAGGCTGACACTTCAGTGCAGTACTGAGGGAGTGCTGCACTGTCGGAGGTGCATTCTTTCGGGTGAGATGTTTAAACCAAGGCCCTACCTGACCTCTCAGGTGGGCGTAAAAGATTCCATGGCAGGATTTTTCAAAGGAGAGCAGGGGAGTTCTTCCCAGTGTCCTGGCCAATATTTATCCTTCAACCAACATCACTAAAAAAAGATTATCTGGTCATTTATCATATTGCCGCTCGTGGGATCTTGCTGTGCACAAATTGGCTGCCATGCCTCCATATATTACAACAGTGTCTACACTTAAAAAGCACTTCATTGGTTGTCAAGCGCTTTGGGACATCATGAGGCCGTGAAAGGTGCTGCATAAATGTTCAGTCTTTCTTTTGTTTTCATTTGTTCATCGGCTGTATGACAGACACCTGCCTTCAGTGTCCTGGAGAGACCTATATGGGGCAGCTCGAGGGGCTCCGATCGAGTTTCCAGCTCCAGTGTAATTCTGAACCATTCAGAGGGTGGGACAACAGCTCATGATCTGATATTTTCTTTGCTGCTGATGAAAATTCACTGAAGGCCTGAATCATCAACAAACCCACATTGGAAGGCACAGAAGTAAGAGAAAGAGAACAGACTTCTGATTTAAAAACCTGACTTGGAAACATCCCAAGAGCCTACTCAAAGACTGGAGTATCCAGTCCAGAACCAGGCGGTGGCAACCTCAGCCTTAGGGAGGCCCAAGGAACTCAGGAAGTTCAGAATCTCCCAACATTAGAAATGTTTATCTTGAGATTTGCCCAACAGTTCACAGTCTGTTTGAAGTTGCCCTCACCAGTACTCCAATAAAGGGCCCCGTCTGTCTCTAATGGAAACATTAACAGCAATTTTCATCAGGTTTGGTGTACTTTTCTCTGTTTCTACACACTAAACTTCTAGCCATATTGCTTCTCTGTCACAACGACCATGTGGGAATTAACTGGAATTCAAAGTCCTCAGAAGGGAAAAGCTATCTGCAGAATCTGAGGAAATCCCTTTATTCTATATATTCTCCTGCTCCTATCTCTCCACTCTCTCTTCTGTACAGTGCTTCCCATCCAGGAAGGCCACCAGCTCAGTTATTGTCAGATTTTACCAACAATGTTCTGTAACCAGCTCCCAGGACCTGTATCAGAAGATGTGCTTATAGTAGTCATGGCTCATTCTGAGAGGAGTCACTCAATGCCTACCAAGCTCTGCTTGGGAGTAGGAATCAGACCATTTATAAGAGCAGGTATTATAGTGACTGCATCAGGTCCTATTTGGGAGTGGGTATCTCAGTGACTGCACCAGGCCATATAGCAGAGGGCGTGTGTGTGAACAGGTATGGGCCCTGTTGACAATGTGCACTGAGACCTAAATTGGGAGTGGCTATAGAGTTTACAGCGCAGGGGGAGGCCATTTAGGGATTTGACAAACAATGAGGACTGTAAAAGTCTTCAGGAAGACATGGACAGGATAGCAGAATGGGCATAGAGGTGGAAGATGCAATTGAATGTGGATTAGTGTGAAAAAATAGATTTTGGGAGGAAATTTGGGTGCACACTCAAAGGAAAGATACTGAATGGTATGGAAGTACACAGACCCAGGGGTTCAAATACATAATTCCCTGA
Source organism: Heptranchias perlo (assembly GCF_035084215.1). Classification (NCBI taxonomy): domain Eukaryota; kingdom Metazoa; phylum Chordata; class Chondrichthyes; order Hexanchiformes; family Hexanchidae; genus Heptranchias; species Heptranchias perlo. Next base: position 7,105,603 of record NC_090351.1, read on the forward strand.
AAGTGCTAGTACAGGTAAATAAAGCCATAAAAAAGGCCAACAGTATCGTGGGTTTTATAAATAGAGGCATAGAATATAAGAGCGAAGAAGTATTGATAAATTTGTACAAAACATTGGTTAAGCCACAGTTAAAGGACTGTGGTCAATATTGAGCACCCCATAATAGAAAGGATATTGAAGCCATTGGCAATGTACAGTATTGATTCACCAGGACAATGCCAGGGATGGGAAACCATAGCTATGAGGAGAGACTTGAGATGATGGGACTATTTCCATTGGAGCACATAAGAGGCAATTTAACAGAGGTTTTTAAAATTATGAAAGGTTTTGATAGAGTGAATCAGGAAAGACTATTGCCTACAGTTGGAGAGTCAGGATGAGGGATCATATTTTTAAGTGACAGAAAGGGAGTGCAGCAAAGGTTAGGAGAAATGTCTTTACACAGAGGGTTTTTGCAACATGGAACGTTTTGCCACAGGGCAGTGGAATTAGTTTTGGATTGTTTCAGCAAACAACTGGCACATACACGATGAGCTGAATGGCCTACTTCTGTGTTGTGAATTTCTATGGTTCCCATTGTGCCTGTGCCAGATCACTGAAAGAGCTATCCATTTACTCCCATCCTCCAGTCCTTTCCCCATATCCATTTAAAATTTTATTTTTCGAGTATTTATTCATTTCCCTTTTAAAAGCTGTTATGCATTCTGCTTCCATTGCTGTTTTTGGTAGAGCATTCCATGCCCTAACAATCCTCTGTGCAAAAGATTTCTCCCAAATTTATGCTCTCTAGTTACTGGGTCACCACCCAGTTGAAACAGTATTTTCCTATTTACCTTCACAAAACAGACTTTGCATGTGTGATACTTTCAAATGAAATAGATGGCTTGACACAAGATGTTCATATATTTAGAGACATACTAGTTGACCTCTCATGCATTGAACATGGAGAGTCAAGATTAGTCTCCAGGTGAAGTAAGGGAGAGAGTAGTGGAATAATTAGACCAAAGCGCTCAGACATAATTAAGTCCCTATTTTAAATGTATTAATTCTGTACTTATTTTTATATAATACTTTGATTTGATTTGATACTACTTACAGTTAAAGAGCAAAACTTACAACAACTTGAAAAGTAGAGTTGGTTGCAGCATAGGAGTTTCTGTGCAGTACAGACTGAGGAGCTGAGAGATGTAAAACTGAGGTGCTACAGCGACACCACCGGCAGGAGAGTGTAATTACAGCGTGACTAGTTTACATAGGCAGTTCCCATTATAAATGAATTTATAATAGAAAAGTTTACGCAGAGGAATGACAAGAACGTGACAACAGGAGGTCAGGTTTTTTAGACTGGAAGTGTGTGCAGATGTAAAATGTTTTGCTACTTTATAGATATACCAGTGGACCTCCTGTGGCATTGCTTATGGCGAGTCAGAGGGTATGGTAGAGCTATGTGAGAGGTGTGGTGAGACTCAGTGAAGTAAGTGGATAGTGATAAAGTAATTTTTCAAAGGCTCAAATTTCCCGGGAACCAATCAGGAAAGCATGACAGATCTTTTGTGCCACGGACATATTTACACGATAGCATTGTAATGTTTCGGTCAGAAGACCATTGGTCCATGTTGTGTACCTTTCCAAACCTCCAACATGTTCCATACTGTGATTCCAGAACTAATAGTCCTTATCCCCTTTACTAACTGGAATTCATCCAGCTCTTTTTAAAAACTTATCGGGTTTTCTATTCCACCAGCTCCACTGTTAATCTGTTTCACATTTCTATCACTCCTCATACAGACAAAATGCTACCTATTCATCTTTTGGATGAGATGCTAAACTGAGGTCCCATCTGTCCATTCAGGTGGACGTAAAAGATCCCATGGCACTATTCGAAGAAGAGCCGGGGAGGTCATGAAAGGCGCTATATAAATGCAAGTCTTTCTTTTCTTTAAATCTCCTTTTCTCCAATATCTTTAACTTCAAATTGTGCCCCCTAGTCCTTGATCCCTATACCCAACAGAAGAGCTTTCTTGGATCTACTTTCTCCATATTTGTGAAAAAGACGTCTATTAACTCCTCCCCATTCACCTCTTTTCCAGAGAGTAAAGTCTCAGGGTAGACCATATTTCCTCCTTATACAGGTCTTTAAGTTCAGTAATCAGCCGCATAGCCCTCCTCAGTGCTGTCTCCAATAACCCTATATCCCTTCTGTAATACAGACCAAAACTGAACACAGTTTTCCAGACGCAACCTCAACATCACCTCCTTGTACCTATACCCCTAACTTTACATCCCATTTTTCTTTGCGTTTTTGACTGCCTGTGAACACTGAACCATTGATTTGAATTACCAATCCATCAAAACCCACAGATCTCGTTCCTGCACTGTTAACTCAAGCTCATTATCATTTAATGTGTATTCCACATTTATATTATTCGATATGCGATATGTGTTATATGTAAGATTTTAAATATATTACTAGGTGGATCTCCTGTGTTGTTCTCATAATGAGTTGAAGGTTAAGCTGGTGGAAGGGGTGCTGGGATAGAGGGAGTGGGAGAGGGGTGCTGGGATAGAGGGAGTGGGAGAGGGGTGCTGGGATAGAGGGAGTGGGAGAGGGGTGCTGGGATAGAGGGAGTGGGAGAGGGGTGCTGGGATAGAGGGAGTGGGAGAGGGGTGCTGGGATAGAGGGAGTGGGAGAGGGGTGCTGGGATAGAGGGAGTGGGAGAGGGGGTGCTGGGATAGAGGGAGTGGGAGAGGGGGTGCTGGGATAGAGGGAGTGGGAGAGGGGTGCTGGGATAGAGGGAGTGGGAGAGAGGGTGCTGGGATAGAGGGAGTGGGAGAGGGGTGCTGGGATAGAGGGAGTGGGAGAGGGGGTGCTGGGATAGAGGGAGTGGGAGAGGGGGTGCTGGGATAGAGGGAGTGGGAGAGGGGTGCTGGGATAGAGGGAGTGGGAGAGGGGGTGCTGGGATAGAGGGAGTGGGAGAGGGGGTGCTGGGATAGAGGGAGTGGGAGAGGGGTGCTGGGATAGAGGGAGTGGGAGAGGGGTGCTGGGATAGAGGGAGTGGGAGAGGGGGTGCTGGGATAGAGGGAGTGGGAGAGGGGTGCTGGGATAGAGGGAGTGGGAGAGGGGGTGCTGGGATAGAGGGAGTGGGAGAGGGGTGCTGGGATAGAGGGAGTGGGAGAGGGGTGCTGGGATAGAGGGAGTGGGAGAGGGGTGCTGGGATAGAGGGAGTGGGAGAGGGGGTGCTGGGATAGAGGGAGTGGGAGAGGGGTGCTGGGATAGAGGGAGTGGGAGAGGGGTGCTGGGATAGAGGGAGTGGGAGAGGGGGTGCATATGACCAGTGGAAGGATTTGAAAAGAAGCTTGTGAGAGGTGAGCTCAGTTTTGTCAAAGTATTATGTAAAAATAAGTACAGGATGCATGACCCTAAAACAGGATGCCCTGATCCAATTATCTCTGCCCGTTCACCTGAGAACTACATTTGTTCTTCACTTCCTGAGTGCAGCATCACAGGAAATTGACTATTAAAGAAATACATTTGTTCCCCTCATGCACCATAGTTACAGAAATAAATAAACCTGTACAGGTAAAATGCTGCATTGCATAAATAAGCAGTGTCTTGAATATAATTAGTTACATTGATTTTTGCAAAGTTACCTTAGATAAAGTAGAAAAGTTCATGCTTTATGTTGCATTGATATTTTTATACAAAAAATGAACAAAATAATTGTTACTTCCAGGGTTGTGATAATGGCTTTTAGTCTGTCAGTTCTTTATCATCACCAAATTGGAGGGGCGGAGGGGGAAGGGGAGATGTAGGACTTACAAACAGCAAGTCCTACCATGCTATGTGAATGGAGAGTTTAGCTGTCTGTCTATCTATCTCTCTATCTATCTCTATCTAACTATATCTATATGTATCTATCTAGCTATCTCTATCTATCCATCCATATCTATTCTCTATCTATCCCTATCCATATCTATCTATCTATCTCTCTGTCTATCTATCTATCAATCCATCTCTCTCTACATATCTATTTATCTATCTCTCTCTCTCTATATGTATATATATATATATATCTATCAATCTATCTACCTTTATATATCTATCTATTTATATCTATCTATATATCTACCTTTATATATCTATCTATATATCTATCAATTTATATCCATCTATCTATTTGGATCTATTCTCTATCTATTGCTATCTATCCATCTGTATCTCTCTCTCTCCCTCTATCTATCTATCTATCTATCTACCTATCTCAATCTAACTATGTCTATATCTATCTATCTAGTTATCTCTATCTATATCTATTCTCTATCTATCTCTATCTATATCTATATCTATCTGTCTATCTGTATCTATCTATCTGTATTTATCCATCTATATCTCTCTCTATCTATCTATCTATCGATCTATACCTCTATCTATACCTCTATCTATCAATCTATCTATCTATTTATCTATCTATATCTATCCATCTATCTATTTATCTATCTATATCTATCCATCTATCTATTTATATCTGTCTATCTATCTATCTCTATATCTATCTATCTACCTGGAGCCGAGCAGCTGCCAATCTACAGCAAGCTTCCAACAAAAAACTGCAATGAACCAACAATTGACATCAGGATCTATCAAATAAATTGGCCACAAAATCTCGGCTGATACTTCAGCCTGTGTATGTTCAGTTGTTGAATATATTCAAGACAGAGATCAATATATTTTTGGACACTAAGGGAATCAAGGGATATGGGGATAAGACGGGAAAGTGGAGTTGAGGTAGAAGAGTGAGTGCTGCATTGTCGGAGGTGCCGTCTTTCAGATGAAACATTAAACTGAGGCCCCATCTACACTTTCAAGTGAATGTAAAAGATCCTATGGCACTATCTGAAGAGGTACAGGGGAGTTCTCCCGGTGTCCTGGCCAATATTTATCCCTCCACCAACAGGGGTACGGTAGCATAGTGGTTATGTTACTTGACTAGTAAACCAGAGGTCTAGACTAATAATCCTGAGTCATGAGTTCAAATCCTGCCACGGCAGCTGGGGAATTTAAATTTAATTAAATAAAATCTGGAATTAAAAATACTAGTATCAGTAATGGTGGCCATGAAACTACCGGATTGTTCTAAAAACCCATCTGGTTCACAAATGCCCCCTTCAGGGAAGGAAACCTGCTGTGTCTGGCCTATATGTGATTCCAGACCCACAGCAATGTGATTGATTCTTAATTGCCCTCTGAAATGGCCGAGCAAGCCACTCAGTTGTAAAATCTCGCTAAAAAAGTAACAATAAGAATAAAACCAGACGGACCACTAGGCACCGGACACGACAAAGGCAACCAAGCCCAGTCGACCCTGCAAAGTCCTCCTCACTAACATCTGGGGACTTGTGCCAAAATTGGGAGAGCTGTCCCACAGACTAGTCAAGCAACAGCCTGACACAGCCATTCTCACAGAATCAAACCTTTCAGCCAACGTCCCAGACTCTTCCATCACCATCCCTGGGTATGTCCTGTCCCACCGGCAGGACAGACCCACCAGAGGTGGTGGTACAGTGATACACAGTCAGGAGGGAGTGGCTCTGGGAGTCCTCAAGATTGACTCTGGATCTCATGGCATCAGGTCAAACATGGGCAAGGAAACCACCTACCACCCTCCCTCAGCTGATGAATCAGTCCTCCTCCATGTTGAACACCACTTGGAGGAAGCACTGAGGGTAGCAATGTACTCTGGGTGGGGAACTATCAATGTCCATCACCAAGAGTGGCTCGGTAGCACCACTACTGCCCGAGTCCTGAAGGACCACAGCTGCCAAACTGGGCCTGCGGCAGGTGGTGAGCGAACCAACATGAGGGAAAAGCCAACTTGACCTCGTCCTCACCAATCTACCTGTCGCAGATGCATCTGTCCATGACAATATTGGTAGGAGTGACCATCGCACAGTCCTCGTGGAGATGAAGTCCCGTCTTTGCACCGAGGACACCATCCAACGTGTTGTGTGGCACTACCACCGTGCTAAATGGGACAGATTCAGAACAGATCTAGCAGCTCAAAACTGGGCATCCATGAGGCGCTGTGGGGCAGCAGCAGAATTGTATTCCAGCACAATCTGTAACCTCATGGCCTGGCATATTCCTCACTCTACCATTACCAACAAGCCAGGGGATCAACCCTAGTTCAATGAGGAGTGTAGAAGAGCATGCCAGGAACAGCACCAGGCGTACCTAAAAATAAGGTGCCAACCTGGATGAAGCTACAACTCAGGACGACATGCATGCTAAACAGTGGAAGCAACATGCTACAGACAGAGCTAAGTGATTACACAACCAACGGATCAGATTAAAGCTCTGCAGTCCTGTCACATCCAGTTGTGAATGGTGGTGGACAATTAAACAATTAACGGGAGGAGGAGGCTCAGTAAACATCCCCATCCTCAACGATGGCGGAGTCCAGCACGTGAATGCAAAAGACGAGGCTGATGCGTTTGCAACCAACTTCAGCCAGAGGTGCCGAGTGGAAGATCCATCTCGGCCTCCTCCCGATATCCCCACCATCACAGAAGCCAGTGTTCATCCAATTCGATTCACTCCACGTGATATCAAGAAACGGCTGAGTGCACTGGATACAGCAAAGGCTATAGGCCCCCAACAACATCCCGGCTGTAGTACTGAAGACTTGTGCTCCAGAACTAGCCGTGCCTCTAGCCAAGCTGTTCCAGTACAGCTACAACACTGGCATCTACCTGGCAATGTGGAAAATTGCCCAGGTATGTCCTGTCCACAAAAAGCAGGACAAATCCAATCCGGCCAATTACCGCCCCATCAGTCTATTCTCGATCATCAGCAAAGTGATGGAAGGTGTCGTCGACAGTGCTATCAGGCGGCACTTACTCACCAATAACCTGCTCACCGATGCTCAGTTTGGGTTCCGCCAGGACCACTCGGCTCCAGACCTCATTACAGCCTTGATCCAAACATAGACAAAAGAGCTGAATTCCAGAATTCCTAGTAAAATTGAAGTCAATGGGAATCAGGGGGAAAACTCTCCGGTGGCTGGAGTCATACCTAGCACAAAGGAAGATGGTAGTGGTTGTTGGAGGCCAATCATCTCAGCCCCAGAGCATTGCTGCAGGAGTTCCTCAGGGCAGTGTCCTAGGCCCAACCATCTTCAGCTGCTTCATCAATGACCTTCCCTCCATCATAAGGTCAGAAATGGGGATGTTCGCTGATGATTGCACAGTGTTCAGTTCCATTCGTAACCCCATAAATAATGAAGCAGTGCGAGCCCGCATGCAGCAAGACCTGGACAACATCCAGGCTTGGGCTCATAAGTGGCAAGTAACATTCGTGCCAGAAAAGTGCCAGGCAATGACCATCTTCAACAAGAAAGAGTCTAACCACCTCCCCTTGACCTTCAACGGCATTACCATCGCCAAATCCCCCACCATCAACATCCTGGGGGTCACCATTGACCAGAAACTTAACTGGACCAGCCACATAAATACTGTGGCCACAAGAGCAGGCCAGAGGCTGGGTATTCTGCGGCGAGTGACTCACCTCCTGACTCCCCAAAGCCTTTCCACCATCTACAAGGCACAAGTCAGGAGTGTGATGAAATACTCTCCACTTGCCTGGATGAGTGCAGCTCCAACAACACTCAAGAAGCTCGACACCATCTAGGACAAAGCAGCCTGCTTGATTGGCACCCCATCCACCACCCTAAACATTCACTCCCTTCACCACTGGCGCACTGTGGCTGCAGTGTGTACCATCCACAGGATGCACTGCAGCAACTCACCAAGGCTTCTTCAATAGTACCTCCCAAACCCGCGACCTCTACCACCTAGAAGGACAAGAGCAGCAGGTACATGGGAACAACACCACCTGCACATTCCCCTCCAAGTCACACACCATCCCGACTTGGAAATATATCGCTGTTCCTTCATTGTTGCTGGGTCAAAATCGTGGAACTCCCTTCCTAACAGCACTCTGAGAGAACCTTCATCACACGGACTGCAACGGTTCAAGAAGGCGGCTCACCACCACCTTCTCAAGGGCAATTAGGGATGGGCAAAAAATGCCGGCCTCGCCAGCGACACCCACATCCCATGAACGAATAAAAAAAAATCACTAAAACAGATTAACTGGTCACTATCACATTGCAGTTTTTTGGGACCTTGCTGTATGCAAATTGACTGCTATGTGTGCCTACAAAATAAGAATGACTGCACTTCAAAAGTACTTATTTGGCTGTGAAATGCTTTGGTATGTCGTGAGGATGTGAAAGGTGCTATAGAAATGCGAGTTTGTTCTTTCTCTGTGACAGTTTGTTATCTGGTATCTGGAGAGTCTAGAACTAGGGGTCATAGTCTCAAGATAAGGGGTCGGCCATTTAGGACCAAGATGAGGAAAAATTTCTTCACTCAGAGGGTTGTGAATCTTTGGAATTCTCTACCCCAGAGGACTGTCGATGTTCAGTTGTTGAATATATTCAAGACTGAGATCAATATATTTTTGGACACTAAGGGAATCAAGGGATATGGGGATAAGACGGGAAAGTGGATTTGAGGTAGAAGATCAGCCACAATGTTATTGAATGGCGGAGCAGGCTCGAGGGGCGTATAAGGAGCAAATGAGACAAACAGTTTGAGAAACCAGTCTGCCCACCAGAGGGAACTAGAGTATCTTTTTACACTGCTGGCGAGCAGAACTTGCCTAATTTTTCTGCCTCAGGACATGAAGATTTTGGCATCTGTCATTTCTTTCCTTCTCTCCCTCCTCCAATTCCTCCCTCACGCTCAATAATTTAAAATGTCTGAAATAGTACCTGTCAGGGTGATCAGAGCTCTATCAGCAAATAGTCGGCTTTCAGCTGGCCAGAGGAATGAAAGGTTTACATAAGAAACATAAGAACATAAGAAATAAGAGCAGGAGTCGGCCATACAGCCCCTTGAGCCTGATCCACCATTCAATAAGATCATGGCTGACCTTCGACCTCAATTCCACTTTCCTGCCCGATCCCCATATCCGATAACTGTCCCTCCACCTCTCCTCTTGATTACCTGCCAGGGTATGGGTTCCATGGGTGTTGAATGAAACATTTGTACCAGTGGTGTATTAGTGGTGCCATCCTCTTGGTACCTAATGGTACCCTGACTGTGGTGCCCCGAGCGTTACCTTGGCTGTTAAACCCCTAGTGGTACCCTGCCTGTAGTGCCCCTAGCCGTAACTGACCGCAGTGCCACCATTGGTAACTGACTGTAATGTCCTAGTGGTAACTGAGTAGAGTGCCCCTAGTGGTAAAAGACAGTAGTGCCCCTAGTGGTAACTGACTATAGTGCCCCTAGTGGTAAAAGACAGTAGTGCCCCTAGTGGTAACTGACTATAGTGCCCCTAGTGGTAAAATACAGTAGTGCCCCTAGTGGTAACTGACTATAGTGCCCCTAGTGGTAAAAGACAGTAGTGCCCCTAGTGGTAACTGACTATAGTGCCCCTAGTGGTAAAAGACAGTAGTGCCCCTAGTGGTAACTGACTATAGTGCCCCTAGTGGTAAAAGACAGTAGTGCCCCTAGTGGTAACTGACTATAGTGCCCCATAGTGGTAAAAGACAGTAGTGCCCCTAGTGGTAACTGACTATAGTGCCCCTAGTGGTAAAAGACAGTAGTGCCCCTAGTGGTAACTGACTATAGTGCCCCTAGTGGTAAAAGACAGTAGTGCCCCTAGCGATAACTGACTGCGGTCCCCCTTGTGGTAAATGACTGTAGTGCCCCTTGTGGTAACTGAATGTAGTGCCCCTGGCAGTAACTGAAAGTAGTCCCCCTAGTGGTAACTGAATGTAGTGTCCCTAGTGATAACTGACTAAAGTGTTCCTACCGCTGTTCTGGCTGCCGTGCTCCTCGTGAAGCTGACTGTACTGCCCCCAGTGCTAACTAACCATAGTGCCCCTAGCAATATCTGACAGTAGTGCCCTTAGCGGTATCTGTATGTAGTGTTGCTAGTGGAAAATGGTTGTAGTGCCACTAATGGTAACTGACTGTTGCGCCCCTAATGGTAACTGACTATAATGTCCCTAGGGGTAACTGACTCTAGTGCCCCTAGATGTAATTGACCGTAGTGCCCATAGCGGTACCTGACTGCAGTGCCCCGAGTGGTAACTGATTGTAGTACTCCTAGTAGTGAATGACTGTACTGCCCCTAGCGGTAACTAACTTTAGTGCCCCTAGGTATCTCACTGTCGTGTCCCCAGAAGTCAATGGCTGCAGTGCCCCCAGTGGTAACAGACTGTACTGCTCCTAGTGATATCTGATTGTTGTACCACCAGTGGTAACTGACTGTAGTGCCCCAATGGTAACTGACTTTGGAGCCCCAAGTGGTAACTGAATGTAGTCACCTTAGCGACAACAGGTCATGGTGCCCCTAATTGACTCTAACATTCCTAGCAGTATGTAAGGAATCTTAGAACACCAGGTTATAGTCCAACTATTTTATTTGAAAATCACAAGCTTTCAGAGGCTTTCTCCTTCGTCAGGTGAGCGAGTGTGGGATTCCATGGAAGGTTACCGCATTTATATTCAGAGAACAATACCTGGTGATTACAGATAATCTTTCCAACTGCCCGTTGTCAAGGCAATCAAAGTGTTCAGACAGAGTGATGTTACCTACAGGACCACCGAATACACAAATGGCCAGAACACAAAACAGAGAGAGGGAGGGAGAGAAACATCCGAAAGGAAGAGAAAGACAGAGAATGACCCATTGTGTTAAAAACAGATTACTTTTTTTCGCTGGTGGGGTTACGTGTAGCGTGACATGAACCCAAGATCCCGGTTGAGGCCGTCCTCATGGGTGCGGAACTTGGCTATCAATTTCTGTTCGACGATTTTGCGTTGTCGTGTGTCTCGAAGGCCGCCTTGGAGAACGCTTACCCGAAGATCGGTGGCTGAATGTCCTTGACTGCTGAAGTGTTCGCCGACTGGGAGGGAACCCTCCTGTCTGGCGATTGTTGCGCGGTGTCCGTTCATCCGTTGTCGCAGTGTCTGCATGGTCTCGCCAATGTACCATGCTCCGGGGCATCCTTTCCTGCAACGTATGAGGTAGACAACGTTGGCCGAGTCACAGGAGTATGAACCATGTACCTGGTGGGTGGTGTCCTCTCGTGTGATGGTGGTGTCTGTGTCGATGATCTGGCATGTCTTGCAGAGGTTGCCGTGGCAGGGTTGTGTGGTGTCGTGGACGCTGTTCTCCTGAAAGCTGGGTAGTTTGCTGCGAACGATGGTCTGTTTGAGGTTGGGTGGCTGTTTGAAGGCGAGTAGTGGAGGTGTGGGGATGGCCTTAGCGAGGTGTTCGTCGTCATCGATGACATGCTGAAGGCTGCGGAGAACATGGCGTAGTTTCTCCGCTCCGGGGAAGTACTGGACGACGAGGGGTACTCTGTCGGTTGCGTCCCGTGTTAGTCTTCTGAGGAGGTCTATGCGATTTTTCGCTGTGGCCCGTCGGAACTGTCGATCAACGAGTCGAGCGTCATATCCCGTTCTTACGAGGGCGTCTTTCAGCGTCTGTAGGTGTCCATCGCGTTCCTCCTCGTCTGAGCAGATCCTGTGTATTCGCAGGGCCTGTCCATAGGGGATGGCCTCTTTGACGTGGTTAGGGTGGGAGCTGGAAAAGTGGAGCATCGTGAGGCTGTCTGTGGACTTGCGATAGAGTGAGGTGCTGAGGTGCCCGTCTTTGATGGAGATTCGTGTGTCCAAGAAAGAAATCGATTCTGCGGAGTAGTCCATGGTGAGCTTGATGGTGGGATGGAACTTGTTGATGTTATCGTGTAGTTTCTTCAGTGATTCTTCGCCATGGGTCCATAGGAAGAAAATGTCGTCGATGTATCTGGTGTATAGCGTTGGTTGGAGGTCCTGTGCAGTGAAGAAGTCCTGCTCGAACTTGTGCATGAAAATGTTGGCGTATTGGGGTGCGAATTTGGTTCCCATGGCTGTTCCGTGTGTTTGGGTAAAGAACTGGTTGTCGAAGGTGAAGACATTGTGATCCAGGATGAAGCAGATGAGTTGTAGGATGGCGTCTGGAGATTGGCTGTTGTTGGTGTTGAGTATCGATGCTGTCGCAGCGATGCCGTCATCGTGGGGGATACTGGTGTAGAGTGCCGAGACGTCCATCGTGGTGAGAAGTGTTCCTGGTTCAACTGGTCCGTGGGTGATGAGTTTTTGTAGGAAGTCTGTAGTGTCGCGACAGAAGCTGGGGGTTCCCTGTACGATGGGTTTCAGGATGCCCTCGACGTATCCAGAGAGGTTCTTACACAGGGTTCCGTTGCCTGATACGATAGGACGTCCGGGTGTGTTGGCTTTGTGTATCTTTGGGAGGCAGTAGAAGTCACCCACGTGGGGAGGACGTGGGATGAGAGCACGTAGGATGCTTTGAAGGTCTGGATCGAAGGTCTTGATCAGTTTGTTGAGCTGGTGGGTGTGTTCCTTGGTCGGATCTGCGGGTAACCGTCTGTAGTGTTCCTGGTTGTCCAGTTGTCGAAAGCTTGTGATTTTCAAATAAAACAGTTGGACTATAACCTGGTGTTGTAAGATTCCTTACATTTGTCAACCCCAGTCCATCACTGGCATCTCCACATCATGGCTACTATCGACACCACAAACTGCCGGCTCACAATGGAGAGGATATCCAAGAAGATCGCGCATATAGACACAGACATCAAGTTTTTACCAAGCTGCAAGAAAGCAGACAAGATCCCGAAACGATTACAGATCACGAACCCACTCAAGTCGACATACAACTCAGATTACGCTGAGAGACTCTGCCGTCGTACCTCTCGCACACTCCGCAACCATCTCATACACCAACTCTACAGCAGACGCCGCAACCTCGAAACCAAGATAGAGTCTATATTCTCAACCTGTAGTCAGGACACAGCAGACGAGCTACGAGACACCGCCAAACAGACGAGGCAACGGAACTACGCCGCCTACATGAAAACCAAGAGCAGGAAGCTTGAGAAACTCGGCATCACCACCAGCATCAACCAAGCCTCCCCCGGTACCACGGTTGCAACCACAGGGAAGTCTATCGTCAATTTATCCGACCACACCCTTCAACCAGACAAAATCGAAGTTCTCAGCCGAGGGCTCAATTTCTGCCCCACCAGCAAAATGGACCCCATTGGTCTCGCGGCGGACACAGAGGAATTCATCAGGAGAATGAGACTCCGGGAATTCTTCCACAAATCCCAAGATTTCAGCAGCGAACCCAATGAGACAGTCAACGATCCGGAACAGCAGACAGAGGGATCCGCGGTACAGCAACCGAAGAAGAAAGAGTCAAACTGGACTCCTCCGGAGGGTCGCTGCCCTCAGCTGGACATGTATGCTCAAGCTGTCAGGAAATGCGTCAATGCCAGATTCATCAGCCGCACTCACAAGACAGTCCAGAATGTCACCCGAGCACAACGCAACGCCATCAAAGCTCTCAAGACCAACCGCAACATCGTCATCAAACCAGCGGACAAAGGAGGAGCCATCGTCATACAGAACAGAACGGACTATTGCAAAGAAGCATATCGACAACTGGACAACCAGGAACACGACAGACGGTTACCCGCAGATCCGACCAAGGAACACACCCACCAGCTCAACAAACTGATCAAGACCTTCGATCCAGACCTTCAAAGCATCCTACGTGCTCTCATCCCACGTACTCCCCGCGTGGGAGACTTCTACTGCCTCCCAAAGATACACAAAGCCAACACACCCGGACGTCCTATCGTATCAGGCAACGGAACCCTGTGTGAGAACCTCTCTGGATACGTCGAGGGCATCCTGAAACCCATCGTACAGGGAACCCCCAGCTTCTGTCGCGACACTACAGACTTCCTACAAAAACTCAGCACCCCGGACCAGTTGAACCAGGAACACTTCTCACCACGATGGACGTCTCGGCACTCTACACCAGTATCCCCCACGATGACGGCATCGCTGCAACAGCCTCAGTACTCAATACCAACAACAGCCAATCTCCAGACGCCATCCTACAACTCATCCGCTTCATCCTGGATCACAATGTCTTCACCTTCGACAACCAGTTCTTTACCCAAACACACAGAACAGCCATGGGAACCAAATTCGCACCCCAATACGCCAACATTTTCATGCACAAGTTCGAGCAGGACTTCTTCACTGCACAGGACCTCCAACCAACGCTATACACCAGATACATCGACAACATTTTCTTCCTATGGACCCATGGCGAAGAATCACTGAAGAGACTACACGATAACATCACCTCGCTAAGGCCATCCCCACACCTCGACTAATCGCTTTCAAACAGCCACCCAACCTCAAACAGACCATCGTTCGCAGCAAACTACCCAGCTTTCAGGAGAACAGCGTCCACGACACCACACAATCCTGCCACGGCAACCTCTGCAAGACATGCCAGATCATCGACACAGACGCCACCATCACACGAGAGGGATATGGGCCAAGTGCAGGCAATTGGGACTAGCTTAGTGGTATAAACTGGGCGACATGGACATGTTGGGCCGAAGGGCCTGTTTCCATGTTGTAACTTCTATGATTCTATGATTCTATGATTCTAGGACACCACCCGCCAGGTACATGGTTCATACTCCTGTGACTCGGCCAACGTTGTCTACCTCATACGTTGCAGGAAAGGATGCCCCGGAGCATGGTACATTGGCGAGACCATGCAGACACTGCGACAACGGATGAACGGACACCGCGCGACAATCGCCAGACAGGAGGGTTCCCTCCCAGTTGGGGAACACTTCAGCAGTCAAGGACATTCAGCCACCGATCTTCGGGTAAGCGTTCTACAAGGCGGCCTTCGAGACACACGACAACGCAAAATCGTCGAATAGAAATTGATAGCCAAGTTCCGCACCCATGAGGACGGCCTCAACCGGGATCTTGGGTTCATGTCACGCTACACGTAACCCCACCAGCGAAAAAATGTTATCTGTTTTTAACACAACGGGTCATTCTCTGTCTTTCTCTTCCTTTCGGATGTTTCTTTCCCTCTCTCTCTCTCTCTCTCTCTGTCTGTTTTGTGTTCTGGCCATTTGTGTATTCGGTGGTCCTGTAGGTAACATCACTCTGTCTGAACACTTTGATTGCCTTGACAATGGGCAGTTGGAAAGATTATCTGTAATCACCAGGTATTGTTCTCTGAATATAAATGCGGTAACCTTCCATGGAATCCCACACTCGCTCACCTGATGAAGGAGAAAGCCTCCGAAAGCTTGTGATTTTCAAATAAAATAGTTGGACTATAACCTGGTGTTGTAAGATTCCTTACATTTGTCAACCCCGGTCCATCACCGGCATCTCCACATCATTCCTAGCAGTAACTGATGGTACTACCCCAAGTGCTAACTGACTGATGTGGCTCGATTGCTACTCTGGCTATAGTGCCCGTAGTGGGAACAGACTGCAGTGCCCTGAGTGGTAACTAACTCTAGTGCCCCTAGCGGTAACTGACTGTCATGCCCATTATGGTAACTGACTGTATTGCCCCTAGTGGTAACTGACTGTATTGCCCCTTGTGGTAACTGACTGTATTGCCCCTAGTGGTAACTGACTGTAATGCTCCTTGTGGTAACTGACTGTAGTGCCCCTTGTGGTAACTGACTGTAGTGCCCCTTGTGGTAACTGACTGTAGTGCCCCTAGTGGTAACTGACTGTAGTGCCCCTTGTGGTAACTGACTGCAATGCTCCTTGTGGTAACTGACTGTAGTGCCCCTTGTGGTAACTGACTGTAATGCACCTTGTGGCAACTGACTGTAGTGCCCCTAGTGGTAACTGACTGTAATGTCCCTTGTGGTAACTGACTGTAGTGCCCCTAGTGGTAACTGACTGTAATGCTCCTTGCGATAACTGACTGTAGTGCCCCTTGTGGTAACTGACTGTAGTGCCCCTTGTGGTAACTGACTGTAGTGCCCCTTGTGGTAACTGACTGTAATGTCCCTTGTGGTAACTGACTGTAGTGCCCCTAGTGGTAACTGACTGTAGTGCCCCTTGTGGTAACTGACTGTAATGTCCCTTGTGGTAACTGACTGTAGTGCCCCTAGTGGTAACTGACTGTATTGCCCCTTGTGGTAACTGACTGTAGTGCCCCTTGTGGTAACTGACTGTATTGCCCCTTATGGTAACTGACTGTAGTGCCCCTAGTGGTAACTGACTGTATTGCCCCTTGTGGTAACTGACTGTATTGCCCCTTGTGGTAACTGACTGTATTGCCCCTTGTGGTAACTGACTGTAGTGCCCCTTGTGGTAACTGACTGCAGTGCCTCTTGTGGTAACTGACTGTAGTGCCCCTTGTGGTAACTGACTGTATTGCCCCTAGTGGTAACTGACTGTATTGCCCCTTGTGGTAACTGACTGTATTGCCCCTTGTGGTAACTGACTGTATTGCCCCTTGTGGTAACTGACTGTCGTGCCCCTTGTGGTAACTGACTGCAGTGCCTCTTGTGGTAACTGACTGTAGTGCACCTTGTGGTAACTGACTGTAGTGCCCCTTGTGGTAACTGACTGTATTGCCCCTTGTGGTAACTGACTGTAGCGCCTCTTGTGGTAACTGACTGTAGTGCCCCTTGTGGTAACTGACTGTAGTACCCCTTGTGGTAACTGACTGTAGTGCACCTTGTGGTAACTGACTGTAGTGCCTCTTGTGGTAACTGACTGTAGTGCACCTTGTGGTAACTGACTGTATTGCCCCTTGTGGTAACTGACTGTAGTGCACCTTGTGGTAACTGACTGTAGTGCCCCTTGTGGTAACTGACTGTATTGCCTCTTGTGGTAACTGACTGTATTGCCCCTTGTGGTAACTGACTGTAGTGCCCCTTGTGGTAACTGACTGTAGTGCCCCTAGTGGTAACTGACTGTATTGCCCCTTGTGGTAACTGACTGTATTGCCCCTTGTGGTAACTGACTGTATTGCCCCTTGTGGTAACTGACTGTAGTGCCCCTTGTGGTAACTGACTGCAGTGCCTCTTGTGGTAACTGACTGTAGTGCCCCTTGTGGTAACTGACTGTATTGCCCCTTGTGGTAACTGACTGTATTGCCCCTAGTGGTAACTGACTGTATTGCCCCTTGTGGTAACTGACTGTATTGCCCCTTGTGGTAACTGACTGTATTGCCCCTTGTGGTAACTGACTGTCGTGCCCCTTGTGGTAACTGACTGCAGTGCCTCTTGTGGTAACTGACTGTAGTGCACCTTGTGGTAACTGACTGTAGTGCCCCTTGTGGTAACTGACTGTATTGCCCCTTGTGGTAACTGACTGTAGCGCCTCTTGTGGTAACTGACTGTAGTGCCCCTTGTGGTAACTGACTGTAGTACCCCTTGTGGTAACTGACTGTAGTGCACCTTGTGGTAACTGACTGTAATGCACCTTGTGGTAACTGACTGTAGTGCCCCTAGTGGTAACTGACTGTAATGTCCCTTGTGGTAACTGACTGTAGTGCCCCTAGTGGTAACTGACTGTAATGCTCCTTGCGATAACTGACTGTAGTGCCCCTTGTGGTAACTGACTG
The DNA here is from genome assembly GCF_035084215.1 of Heptranchias perlo. NCBI lineage: Eukaryota > Metazoa > Chordata > Chondrichthyes > Hexanchiformes > Hexanchidae > Heptranchias > Heptranchias perlo. The sequence continues at coordinate 7,123,169 of NC_090351.1, forward strand.
TAGTGCCCCTTGTGGTAACTGACTGTAGTGCCCCTTGTGGTAACTGACTGTAATGTCCCTTGTGGTAACTGACTGTAGTGCCCCTAGTGGTAACTGACTGTATTGCCCCTTGTGGTAACTGACTGTAGTGCCCCTTGTGGTAACTGACTGTAATGTCCCTTGTGGTAACTGACTGTAGTGCCCCTAGTGGTAACTGACTGTATTGCCCCTTGTGGTAACTGACTGTAGTGCCCCTTGTGGTAACTGACTGTATTGCCCCTTATGGTAACTGACTGTAGTGCCCCTAGTGGTAACTGACTGTATTGCCCCTTGTGGTAACTGACTGTATTGCCCCTTGTGGTAACTGACTGTATTGCCCCTTGTGGTACCTGACTGTAGTGCCCCTTGTGGTAACTGACTGCAGTGCCTCTTGTGGTAACTGACTGTAGTGCCCCTTGTGGTAACTGACTGTATTGCCCCTTGTGGTAACTGACTGTATTGCCCCTAGTGGTAACTGACTGTATTGCCCCTTGTGGTAACTGACTGTATTGCCCCTTGTGGTAACTGACTGTATTGCCCCTTGTGGTAACTGACTGTCGTGCCCCTTGTGGTAACTGACTGCAGTGCCTCTTGTGGTAACTGACTGTAGTGCACCTTGTGGTAACTGACTGTAGTGCCCCTTGTGGTAACTGACTGTATTGCCCCTTGTGGTAACTGACTGTAGCGCCTCTTGTGGTAACTGACTGTAGTGCCCCTTGTGGTAACTGACTGTAGTAACCCTTGTGGTAACTGACTGTAGTGCACCTTGTGGTAACTGACTGTAGTGCCTCTTGTGGTAACTGACTGTAGTGCACCTTGTGGTAACTGACTGTATTGCCCCTTGTGGTAACTGACTGTAGTGCACCTTGTGGTAACTGACTGTAGTGCCCCTTGTGGTAACTGACTGTATTGCCTCTTGTGGTAACTGACTGTATTGCCCCTTGTGGTAACTGACTGTAGTGCCCCTTGTGGTAACTGACTGTAGTGCCCCTAGTGGTAACTGACTGTATTGCCCCTTGTGGTAACTGACTGTAGTACCCCTTGTGGTAACTGACTGTAGTGCACCTTGTGGTAACTGACTGTAGTGCCTCTTGTGGTAACTGACTGTAGTGCACCTTGTGGTAACTGACTGTATTGCCCCTTGTGGTAACTGACTGTAGTGCACCTTGTGGTAACTGACTGCAGTGCCCCTTGTGGTAACTGACTGTATTGCCTCTTGTGGTAACTGACTGTATTGCACCTTGTGGTAACTGACTGTATTGCCCCTAGTGGTAACTGACTGTATTGCACCTTGTGGTATCTGACTGTAGTGCCCCTTGTGGTAACTGACTGTATTGCCTCTTGTGGTAACTGACTGTATTGCACCTTGTGGTAACTGACTGTATTGCCCCTAGTGGTAACTGACTGTATTGCACCTTGTGGTATCTGACTGTAGTGCCCCTTGTGGTAACTGACTGTATTGCACCTTGTGGTAACTGACTGTAGTGCCCCTTGTGGTAACTGACTGTATTGCCCCTTGTGGTAACTGACTGTAGTGCCCCTAGTGGTAACTGACTGTAGTGCCCCTTGTGGAAACTGACTGTATTGCCCCTAGTGGTAACTGACTGTATTACACCTTGTGGTAACTGACTGTAGTGCCCCTTGTGGTAACTGACTGTATTGCCCCTAGTGGTAACTGACTGCAGTGCCCCTTGTGGTAACTGACTGTATTGCCCCTAGTGGTAACTGACTGTAGTGCCCCTAGTGGTAACTGACTGTATTGCCCCTAGTGGTAACTGACTGTAGTGCCCCTTGTGGTAACTGACTGTAGTGCCCCTTGTGGTAACTGACTGTATTGCCCCTAGTGGTAACTGACTGTAGTGCCCCTAGTGGTAACTGACTGTATTGCCCCTTGTGGTAACTGACTGTAGTGCCCCTTGTGGTAACTGACTGTAGTGCACCTTGTGGTAACTGACTGTAGTGCCCCTTGTGGTAACTGACTGTAGTGCACCTTGTGGTAACTGACTGTATTGCACCTTGTGGTAACTGACTGTAGTGCCCCTTGTGGTAACTGACTGTAGTGCCCCTAGTGGTAACTGACTGTAGTGCCCCTTGTGGTAACTGACTGTATTGCCCCTTGTGGTAACTGACTGTATTGCCCCTAGTGGTAACTGACTGTATTGCACCTTGTGGTAACTGACTGTATTGCCCCTTGTGGTAACTGACTGTATTGCCCCTAGTGGTAACTGACTGTAGTGCACCTTGTGGTAACTGACTGTAGTGCCCCTTGTGGTAACTGACTGTAGTGCACCTTGTGGTAACTGACTGTAGTGCCCCTTGTGGTAACTGACTGTAGTGCCCCTTGTGGTAACTGACTGTAGTGCCCCTTGTGGTAACTGACTGTAGTGCACCTTGTGGTAACTGACTGTGGTGCACCTTGTGGTAACTGACTGTAGTGCCCCTTGTGGTAACTGACTGTAGTACCCCTTGTGGTAACTGACTGTAGTGCCCCTTGTGGTAACTGACTGTAGTGCCCCTTGTGGTAACTGACTGTAGTACCCCTTGTGGTAACTGACTGTAGTGCCCCTTGTGGTAACTGACTGTAGTGCCCCTTGTGGTAACTGACTGTAGTGCCCCTTGTGGTAACTGACTGTATTGCCCCTAGTGGTAACTGACTGTCGTGCCCCTTGTGGTAACTGACTGTAGTACCCCTTGTGGTAACTGACTGTAGTGCCCCTTGTGGTAACTGACTGTAGTGCCCCTTGTGGTAACTGACTGTAGTGCCCCTAGTGGTAACTGACTGTATTGCACCTTGTGGTAACTGACTGTATTGCCCCTTGTGGTAACTGACTGTATTGCCCCTTGTGGTAACTGACTGTATTGCCCCTTGTGGTAACTGACTGTAGTGCCCCTTGTGGTAACTGACTGTAGTGCACCTTGTGGTAACTGACTGTAGTGCACCTTGTGGTAACTGACTGTAGTGCCCCTTGTGGTAACTGACTGTAGTGCACCTTGTGGTAACTGACTGTAGTGCCCCTTGTGGTAACTGACTGTAGTGCCCCTTGTGGTAACTGACTGTCGTGCCCCTTGTGGTAACTGACTGTAGTGCCCCTTGTGGTAACTGACTGTAGTGCCCCTTGTGGTAACTGACTGTAGTGCCCCTTGTGGTAACTGACTGTATTGCCCCTTGTGGTAACTGACTGTATTGCCCCTAGTGGTAACTGACTGTAGTGCCCCTTGTGGTAACTGACTGTAGTGCCCCTTGTGGTAACTGACTGTAGTGCCCCTTGTGGTAACTGACTGTAGTGCCCCTTGTGGTAACTGACTGTAGTGCCCCTTGTGGTAACTGACTGTAGTGCCCCTTGTGGTAACTGACTGTAGTGCCCCTTGTGGTAACTGACTGTAGTGCCCCTTGTGGTAACTGACTGTGGTGCACCTTGTGGTAACTGACTGTAGTGCACCTTGTGGTAACTGACTGTAGCGCCTCTTGTGGTAACTGACTGTATTGCCCCTTGTGGTAACTGACTGTAGTGCACCTTGTGGTAACTGACTGTAGTGCACCTTGTGGTAACTGACTGAATGGGAGGACCCTAGGCAAGACAGAGGGTCAGAGGGATCTTGGTGTGCAAGTTCACAGATCCCTGAAGGCGGCGGAACAGGTAGATAAGGTGGTAAAGAAGGCATATGGGATACTTGCCTTTATTAGCCGAGGCATAGAATATAAGAGCAAGGAGGTTATGATGGAGCTGTATAAAACACTGGTTAGGCCACAGCTGGAGTACTGTGTGCAGTTCTGGTCGCCACACTACAGGAAGGATGTGATCGCTTTGGAGAGGGTGCAGAGGAGATTCACCAGGATGTTACCAGGGCTGGAGCGCTTCAGCTATGAAGAGAGACTGGGAAGATTGGGTTTGTTTTCCTTGGAGCAGAGGAGGCTGAGGGGGGACATGATTGAGGTGTACAAAATTATGAGGGGCACAGATAGGATGGATACTAAGGAGCTTTTTCCCTTCGTTGAGGGTTCTATAACAAGGGGACATAGATTCAAGGTAAAAGGCGGGAGGTTTAGAGGGGATTTGAGAAAGAACTTTTTCACCCAGAGGGTGGTTGGAGTCTGGAACTCACTGCCTGAAAGGGTTGTGGAGGCAGGAACCCTCACAACATTCAAGAAGCATTTGGATGAGCACTTGAAATGCAATAGCATACAAGGCTACGGACCAAATGCTGGAATATGGGATTAGAGTAGACAGGGCTGATGGCCGGCGCGGACACGATGGGCCGAAGGGCCTCTATCCGTGCTGTATGACTCTATGACTCTATGACTCTATGCCCCTAGTGATACAGTGGCTGAGAATTGTTAACACAGCTCATACTGGGGAATGAACGATGGATTTTCTGTGCATGTGACTCAGTTCCACAGTGCCTTTATCGAGTGGCAAAGTTCTAACTTCTTCGTAGCTTGATTAGAATCCTGAACTCTGCTGTCTGTCTATGCTCAGCAGCACACAGCCCCATGACATAGTCGGCATCAGAAAATATGATTGCATCATGTGCCTATGATATCAACTCTTCTGGCTCTTATGGGTGATGTCTCTCCCTGAACTGATGATGGTGTCTCCCCTTAAAGTTTCCTGCTCGCATTCTCTTTGAAGCTGTTACTAAATTAATCAATAGACACAGGCAAAGCTGTCAATAACTGGAATCCTTTTAAACACCTTTCAAAGATTATCAATGGAGTTTTGATTTCCAAAACGTTCCCTGACTCCCAACCACAGAGATCACAGAGGAGAGCTGTGACCCATGCCAAACAGTACCAATTTGCCATTTTTCTCCCACATGTTGAACAACAGCTGGCTTCTTCCCAAAGATTCTGCCAATTTTGCTCTTTTGACAGGCCATCGGAACTGCAGGAGACAAGAACAGGCCCCTCCCTCTGATACCCCTCCCCGGTCAATTGTGCTCGAGTCAGTCATTCCACACCTTCTACCTCTCCACTCTTCTCATCTTCTCTCCTCTCCCTTTCATGCCCTCTCCCTGTCCTCTATTTATCCTACAGTTCCCCAGTCTGTATTCTGATTATTCCCCAGCTCCCCACTTTGTATTCTACACAATTCCGCAGTATGTTTTCTGTATATTCCACAGTTCAGCAGTCTGTATTCTGTTTAGTCCATCGTTCCCCAGTCTGTATTCTGTTCATCCCACATTTCCTCAGTATGTATTCTGTTTATCCCATAGTTGTCCCGAGTGTATTCTGTTCATTACACAGTTCTCCAGTGTGTATTCTGTTCATTACACAGTTCTCCAGTGTGTATTCTGTTCATTACACAGTTCTCCAGTGTGTATTCTGTTCATTACACAGTTCCCTAGAGTGTATTCTGTTCATTACACAGTTCTCCAGTGTGTATTCTGTTCATTACACAGTTCTCCAGTGTGTATTCTGTTCATTACAGTTCTCCAGTGTGTATTCTGTTCATTACAGTTCCCTATTGTGTATTCTGTTCATTACACAGTTCTCCAGTGTGTATTCTGTTCATTACACAGTTCCCTAGAGTGTATTCTGTTCATTACACAGTTCCCTATTGTGTATTCTGTTCATTACACAGTTCCCTAGAGTGTATTCTGTTCATTACACAGTTCCCTAGAGTGTATTCTGTTCATTACACAGTTCCCTAGAGTGTATTCTGTTCATTACACAGTTCTCCAGTGTGTATTCTGTTCATTACAGTTCCCTATTGTGTATTCTGTTCATTACACAGTTCCCTATTGTGTATTCTGTTCATTACACAGTTCCCTAGAGTGTATTCTGTTCATTACACAGTTCCCTAGAGTGTATTCTGTTCATTACACAGTTCTCCAATGTGTATTCTGTTCATTATACAGTTCACCAGTGTGTATTCTGTTCATTATACAGTTCACCAGTGTGTATTCTGTTCATTATACAGTTCACCAGTGTGTATTCTGTTCATTATACAGTTCACCAGTGTGTATTCTGTTCATTATACAGTTCTCCAGTATGTATTCTAATTATTCCCCAGTTCCCCAATCTGTATTCTGTTTATTCCACGTTTCCCCAGTATTTATTCTATTTATCCCACAGTTCCCCAGTACGTATTCTCTTTATCCCACAGTTCCTTAGTGTGTATTCTGTTTATTCCACAATTCCCCATGTGTATTCTGATTATCCCTCAGATCTCCAATTTGTATTTGGTTTATTCCACAGTTGCCCAGTACGTATTCTATTTATCCAATAGTTCCCCATTCTGTATTCTGTTTAAACCACAGTTCACTAGTCTGTGTTCTGTTTATTTCACATTTCATAGAATCATAGAAAGGGTACAGCACAGAAGGAGGCCACTCGGCCCATCGAGTCCACGCCAGCTTTATGCAAGAGCAATCCAGCTAATCCCACTACCCCGCCATATCGCCGAGCCCTGCAAATTTTTTCCTTCCATGTACTTATTCAGTTCCCTTTTGAAGGCCATGATTGAATCTGCCTCCACCACCCCCTCGGGCAGTTTTTCCTCATGGCACCTTTGGTTCTTTTGCCAATCACCTTAAATCTATGTCCTTTTGTTCTTGACCCTTCCACCAATGGGAACAGTTTCTCTCTATCTACTATGTCTAGACCCTCCATGATTTTGAAAACCTCTATCAAATCTCCTCGCAAGCGTCTCTGTTCCAAGGAGAACAACCCCAGCTTCGCCGGTCTATCCATGTAACTAAAGTCCCTCGTCCCTGGAATCATTCTAGTAAATCTCTTCTGCATCCTCTCTAAGGCCTTCACATCTTTCCTAAAGTGCAGTGCCCAGAACCGGAGACAATACTCCAATTGTGGCCAAACCAGTGTTTTATAAAGATTCATCATGACTTCCATACTTTTGTACTCTATGCCTCTATTTTTAAAGCCCAGGATCCCGTATGCTTTTTTAACCGCTTTCTCAATCTGCCCTGCCACCTTCAACGATTCGTGCACATATATTCCCAGATCTCTCTGTTCCTGTACCCCTTTTAGAATTGTGCCCTCTAGTTTATATTGACTCTCCTCATTCTTCCTACTGAAATGTATCACTTCACATTTTTCTGCGTTAAATTTCATCTGCCACTTGTCCGCCCATTCCACCAGCCTGTCTATATCCTCTTGAAGTCTATCACTATCCTCCTCACTGTTCACTACCCTTTCAAGTTTTGTGCCATCTGCAAATTTTGAAATTGTGCCCTGTATACCCAAGTCCAAGTCACTAATATATACCAAGAAAAGCAGTGGCCCCAGCACTGACCCCTGGGGAACACCACTGTACACCTCCCTCCAATCCGAGAAACAACCGTTCACCACTACTCTCTGTTTTCTGTCTCTTAGCCAATTCTGTATCCATGTTGCTACTGCCCCCTTTATTCCATGGGCAGCAATTTTGATGATAAGCCTACCTTGTGGCACTTTATCAAACGCCTTTTGAAAGTCCATATACACCACATCAACTGCATTGCCCTCATCTACCCTCTCTGTTATCTCATGAGGGTAACATGGGCACAGAATGTACTCTGGGTGGGGGACTTCAATGTCCATCACCAAGAGTAGCTTGGTAGCACCACAACTGACCGAGCTGGCCGAGTCCTGAAGGATGTAGCTGCCAGACTGGGCCTGCGGCAGGTGGTGAGTGAACCAACACGAGGGAAAAACCTACTTGACCTCGTCCCCACCAATCTACCTGTCGCAGATGCATCTGTCCATGACAGTATTGGTAGGAGTGGCCACCGCACAGTCCTTGTGGAGATGAAGTCCCACCTTCGCACTGAGGACGCCATCCAACGTATTGTGTGGCACTATCACCGTGCTAAATGGGATAGATTCAGAACAGATCTAGCAGCTCAAAACTGGGCATCCGTGAGGCGCTGTGGGCCATCAGCAGCAGCAGAATTGTATTCCAGCACAATCTGTAACCTCATGGCCAGGCATATTCCTCACTCTACCATTACCAACAAGCCAGGGAATCAATCCTGGTTCAATGAGGAGTGTAGAAGAGCATGCCAGGAGCAGCACCAGGCATACCTAAAAATGAGGTACCAACCTGGATGAAGCTACAACTCAGGACTACATGCATGCTAAACAGCGGAAGCAACATGCTATAGACAGAGCTGAGCGATTCCACAACCAACGGATCAGATTAAAGCTCTGCAGTCCTGCCACATCCAGTCGTGAATGATTTGTGGACTATCAAATGACTAGCGGGAGGAGGAAGCTCTGTAAACATCCCCATCCTCAATGATGGCAGAGTCCAGCACGTGAGTGCAAAAGACAAGGCTGAAGTGTTTGCAACCATCTTCAGCCAGAAGTGTCGAGTGGATGATCCATCTCGGCCTCCTCCCGATATCCCCACCATCACAGAAGCCAGTCTTCAGCCAATTTGATTCACTCCATGTGATATCAAGAAACGGCTGAGTGTACTGGATACAGCAAAGGCTATGGGCCCCGACAAGATCCCGGCTGTAGTGCTCCAGAACTAACTGCGCCTCTAGGCAAACTGTTCCAGTACAGCTACAACACTGGCATCTACCCGACAAAGTGGAAAATTGCCCAGGGATATCCTGTCCACAAAAAGCAGGACAAATCCAATCTGGCCAATTACCGTCCCATCAGTCTACTCTCAATCATCAGCAAAGTGATGGAAGGTGTCGTCGACAGTGCTATCAAGCGGCACTTACTCACCAATAACCTGCTCACCGATGCTCAGTTTGGGTTCTGACAGGACCACTCGGCTCCAGACCTCATTACAGCCTTGGTCCAAACATAGACAAAAGAGCTGAATTCCAGAGGTGAGGTGAGAGTGACTGCCCTTGACATTAAGGCAGCATTTGATCGAGTGTGGCACCAAGGAGCCCTAGTAAAATTGAAGTCAGTGGGAATCAGGGGGAAAACTCTCCAGTGGCTGGAGTCATACCCAGCACAAAGGAAGATGGTAGTGGTTGTTGGAGGCCAATCATCTCAGCCCCAGGACATTGCTGCAGGAGTTCCTCAGGGCAGTGTCCTCGGCCCAACCATCTTCAGCTGCTTCATCAATGACCTTCCCTCCATCATAAGGTCAGAAATGGGGATGTTCGCTGATGATTGCACAGTGTTCAGTTCCATTCGCAACCCCTCAGATAATGAAGCAGTCTGTGCCCTCATGCAGCAAGATGTGGACAACATCCAGGCTTGGGCTGATAGGTGGCAAGTAACATTCGCGCCAGACAAGTGCCAGGCAATGACCATCTCCAACAAGAGAGAGTCTAACCACCTCCCCTTGACATTCAATGGCATTACCATCGCCGAATCCCCCACCATCAACATCCTGGGAGTCACCATTGACCAGAAACTTAACTGGACCAGCCACATAAATACCGTGGCTACAAGAGCAGGTCAGAGGCTGGGTATTCTGCGGCGAGTGACTCACCTCCAGAACTCCCCAAAGCCTTTCCACCATCTACAAGGCACAAGTCAGGAGTGTGATGGAATACTCTCCACTTGCCTGGATGAGTGCAGCTCCAACAACACTCAAGAAGCTCGACACCATCCAGGACAAAGCAGCCCACTGGATTGGCACCCCATCCACCACCTTAAACATTCACTCCCTTCACCACCGGCGCACTGTGGCTGCAGTGTGTACCATCCACAGGATGCACTGCAGCAACTCGCCAAGGCTTCTTCGACAGCACCTCCCAAACCCGCGACCTCTACCATCTAGAAGGACAAGGGCAGCAGGCACATGGGAACAACACCACCTGCACGTTTCCCTCCAAGTCACACACCATCCCGACTTGGAAATATATCGCCATTCCTTCATCGTCGCTGGGTCAAAATCTTGGAACTTCCTTCCTAACAGCACTGTGGGCGAACCTTCACCACACGGACTGCAGCGGTTCAAGAAGGCGGCTCACCACCACCTTCTCGAGGGCAATTAGGGATGGGCAATAAATGCCGGCCTCGCCAGCGACACCCACATCCCATGAACGAATAAAATAAAATCATCAAAAAACTCTATCAGGTTAGTTAAACCCGATTTGCCTTTCGCAAATCTGTGCTGGCTTTCCCTAATCAATCCACACTCGTCCAAGTGACTGTTAATTCTGTCCCGGATTATCATTTCTCCAGTATGTATTCTGTATGATCTATTTCCCCAGTACATATTCCCTTTATCCCACATTTCCCCAGTATCTATTCTACTCATCCCACACTTACCCAATATGTATTCTGTTTATGACACAGTTCCTCAGTGTGTATTCAGTTTATTCCCCAGTGGTGTCGTATTTATTCTGTATATTCCACATTTTCTCAGTATGTATTCTGTTTACTCCACAATTCCCCTGTATGAATTCTGTCTATTATACAGTTCTCCAGTTTGTAATCTGTTGGTCCCACAGTTCCCCAGTTTGTTTTCAGTTAATTCCACAGTTCCCCAGTGTGTATTGTGTTTATTCCCAAATCCCCAGTCTGTATTCTGTTTGTCCCACAGATCCCCGGTATGTATTCTTTTTAACATCAAGTGTGTATTCTGTTTATTACACAGCTCCCCAGTATGTAGTCTGTTTATTTCACAGTTCTACTGTGTGTAATCCGTTCATTACACTGTTCTCCAGTCAGTATTCTCTTTATCCTACAGTTCTCCTGAGTGTATTCTGTTGATTACACAGTTCCCCAGTGTGTATGCTGTTTATTTCCCAGTTCCGCAATCTGTTTATTCCACATTTCCATAATATGTATTCTGTTTTGCCCACATTTCCCCAGTATTTATTCGGTCTAGTCCACATTTCCCCAGTGTGTATTCTATTTACCCCACAGTCACCCAATATGTATTCTGTTTATTACACAGTTCCACAGTATGTATTCTGCTTATTACACAGTTCCTCAGTAAGTACTATGTTTGTTGGATAGTTCCGCAGCGCATATTCTCTTTATTCCACGCTTCTCCAGTCTGTATTCTGTTTATCCCACAGTTCTCTTCAGTGTATGTTGTTATTTACACAGTTCTCCAGAGTTTATTCTGTTCATTTCCCGGTTCTCCAGTCTGTGTTCTGTTTTTCCACAGTTCCCCAGTATTTATTCTGTTTATTCCACATTTCCCCAGTATGTACTCTGTTTATCCCAAAGTTCCCCAGTTTGCATTCTTTTGATTCCACAGATCCCAAGTATTTATTCTTTTTATTCCACAGATCTCCATCATATAGTCTATTTATCCCACATTTCCCCACTCCGTATTCTGTTGATCCCACAGTTCTGCATTCTGTACTGTGTTTTCCCCCAATTCCCCAGTTTGTATTCTGTTTATTCCACAGTACCCCAGTATTAATTCTGTTTATTACACAGTTCCCCAGTATATATTCTATTTATTCCACAGGCATCCCAAATTGTATTCTGTTTATCCCCAAGTTTGCAATCTGTATTCTGTATATTCCACATTTCCCTAGTATGTATTCTGTTTATCCCAGAGTCACCCAGTATGTATTCTGTTTATCCCACAGTTCCCCAGTGTGAATTCAGTTTATTGCACAGTTTCCCAGTCTGTCGGCATTCTATTGAATCCACAGTTCTCCAGTATGAATTCAGCTTATGACACAGTTCCCCAGTCTTTATTCTATCTATCCACAGTTCCCCATAATGAATTCTGCTTATTACATGCTTCTCAAGTACGTATTCCCTTTGTCCCACATTTCCTTAGTGTGTATTTTGTTTATTCCACAGTTCTCCAGTGTGTATTCGGTTTATTAGACAGTTCGCCCGTATGTATTCTCTTTATCACACAGATCCCCCAGTCTGTATTCTGTTTATTCCACAGTTCCCCAGTATGTATTCTGTTTATTCCACAGTTCCCCAGTATGTATTCTGTTTATCACACAGTTTTCCAGGATGTATTCTCTTCATTCCACAGTTCTCCAGTATGAATTCAGCTTATGACACAGTTCCCCAGTCTTTATTCTGTCTATCCACAGTTCCCCATTATGAATTCTGCTTATTACATGCTTCCCAAGTATGTATTCTCTTCATCCCACATTTCCTTAGTCTGTATTCTGTTAATTCCACAGTGTCCCCGTATGTAGTCTGTGTATCCCATAGTTCCCCATTTTGTATTTTGTTTGCCCCACATTTCCCCAGTATGTATTCTGTTTATCCCACAGTTCCTCAGTATGTATTGTGTTTATTCCCCAAATTCCCAGTCTGTATTCTGTTTATTCTACAGTTCCCCATGTTGTATACTGTTTATCCCACAGTTCCCCATGTTGTATACTGTTTATCCCACAGTTCCCTAGTCTGTATTCTGTTTATTGCACAGTCCCCCAGTACGTATTCTGCTTATTATACAGTTCGCCAGTAAGCATTCTGTATATGCAGTATGTACTCTGTTAATCCCATAGTTCCGCAGTATGTATTCTGTATATTTCACAGTTCCCCATTTTGTATTCTGTTTGCCCTACATTTTCCCAGTATGATGTTTATTCCATAGACCCCCCTAATCTGTACTTTGTTTATTCCACAGTTCACCAGTCTGTATTCTATTAATCCGACATTTCCCCAGCATGTATTGTGTTTACTCCCCAAATCTCCAGTTTGTATTCTTTTTATTCCACAGTTCCACAGTATGTATTCAGTTTATTCCCCAATGCCCTAATATGTATTCTGTTTATTACACAGTTCTCCAGTCTGTAATCTGTTTATTAAACTGTTCACCAGTGTGTATTCTGTTTATCCTACAGTTCTCCTGAGCGTATTCTGTTCTTTACACAGTTCTCCAGATTCTAGTCTATTCATTACACAATTCTGCAATATATATTCTGTTTATCCCACAGTTCCCCAGTCTGTATTCTGTTTATCCCACGGTTCCCCAGCCTGTATTCTGTTTATCCCACAGTTCCCCAGTCTGTATTCTATATATCCCACAGTTCCCCAGCCTGTATTCTGTTTATCCCACAGTTCCCCAGTCTGTATTCTATATATCCCACAGTTCCCCAGTCTGTATTCTGTTTATCCCACGGTTCCCCAGTCTGTATTCTGTTTATCCCACAGTTCCCCAGTCTGTATTCTGTTTATCCCACAGTTCCCCAGTCTGTATTCTGTTTATCCCACAATTCCCCAGTCTGTATTCTGTTTATCCCACAGTTCCCCAGCCTGTATTCTGTTTATCCCACGGTTCCCCAGTCTGTATTCTGTTTATCCCACAGTTCCCCAGTCTGTATTCTGTTTATCCCACAATTCCCCAGTCTGTATTCTGTTTATCCCACAGTTCCCCAGCCTGTATTCTGTTTATCCCACAGTTCCCCAGTCTGTATTCTATATATCCCACAGTTCCCCAGTCTGTATTCTGTTTATCCCACGGTTCCCCAGTCTGTATTCTGTTTATCCCACAGTTCCCCAGTCTGTATTCTGTTTATCCCACAGTTCCCCAGTCTGTATTCTGTTTATCCCACAGTTCCCCAGTCTGTATTCTGTTTATCCCACAGTTCCCCAGTCTGTATTCTATATATCCCACAGTTCCCCAGTCTGTATTCTGTTTATCCCACAGTTCCCCAGTCTGTATTCTATATATCCCACAGTTCCCCAGTCTGTATTCTGTTTATCCCACGGTTCCCCAGTCTGTATTCTGTTTATCCCACAGTTCCCCAGCCTGTATTCTGTTTATCCCACAGTTCCGCATCTGTAATCTGTTTATCCCACAGTTCACCAGTATGTATTCGCTTATTGCACATTTCCCAAGTCTGTATTCTATATATCCCATAGTTACCCAGTATGTATTCTGTTAATCCTACAGTTCCCTAGTCTGTATTCTGCTTATTACACAGTTCCCCAGTAAGTAGTCCGTATATACCTCAGTTCCGCAGTATGTAGTCCAGGACAAAGCAGCCCGCTTGATTGGCACCCCATCCAACACCCGAAACATTCACACCCTTCACCACCGGCGCACTGTGGCTGCAGTGTGTACCGTCCACAGGATGCACTGCTGCAACTCGCCAAGGCTTCTTTGACAGCACCTCCCAAACCCGCGACCTCTACCACCTAGAAGGACAAGAGCAGCAGGTGCATGGGAACAAAACCACCTGCACGTTCCCGTCCAAGTCACACACCATCCCGACTTGGAAATATATCGCCGTTCCTTCATCGTCGCTGGGTCAAAATCCTGGAACTCCCTTCCTAACAGCACTGTGGGAGAACCGTCACCACACGGACTGCAGCGGTTCAAGAAGGCGGCTCACCACCACCTTCTCAAGGGCAATTAGGGATGGGCAATAAATGCCGGCCTCGCCAGCGACGCCCACATCCCATGAATGAATGATAAAAAAAAGTCTCTTTAGTCTACATTTCCCCAGTAGTATTCTGTTAATCCCACAGTTCTCCAGTATGTGTTCTGTTTATTCCACAGTCCCCATTTTGTATTCTGTTTTCCCCACAGATCCCCGAGTCTGTATTATATTCATTCCACAGACCCCCCCCCCACCACAGTGTGTATTCTGCTCATCCCACAATTCCCCAGTCTGTATTCTGTTTATCTCACAGTTCCCCAGTAAGTATTCTTTATCTACTTCAGTTCCGCAGTATGTAGTCTCTTTATTCCACAGTTCCCCAGTAGTGCTCTGTTTATTCCACAGTTCCCCAGTAGTGCTCTGTTTGCCCCATAGTTCCCCAGTAGTGCTCTGTTTGCCCCATAGTTCCCCAGTAGTGCTCGGTTTGCCCCACAGTTCCCCAGTAGTGCTCTGTTTGCCCCATAGTTCCCCAGTAGTGCTCTGTTTGCCCCATAGTTCCCCAGTAGTGCTCTGTTTGCCCCACAGTTCCCCAGTAGTGCTCTGTTTGCCCCATAGTTCCCCAGTAGTGCTCTGTTTGCCCCATAGTTCCCCAGTAGTGCTCTGTTTGCCCCATAGTTCCCCAGTAGTGCTCTATTTGCCCCACAGTTCCCCAGTAGTGCTCTGTTTGCCCCATAGTTCCCCAGTAGTGCTCTGTTTGCCCCATAGTTCCCCAGTAGTGCTTTGTTTGCCCCATAGTTCCCCAGTAGTGCTCTGTTTGCCCCATAGTTCCCCAGTAGTGCTCTGTTTGCCCCACAGTTCCCCAGTAGTGCTCTGTTTGCCCCACAGTTCCCCAGTAGTGCTCTGTTTGCCCCATAGTTCCCCAGTAGTGCTCTGTTTGCCCCACAGTTCCCCAGCATGTATTCTCTTTATCCCACAGTTCCTTTCGGCTCGATTTTGGAGCCCACTTGGGCCCCGATATTACCAGGGAAGCAGGATAGCAGAGGTGGGGTGGGGGGGGGGAAACGACTGGGCGCGTGGGTAACCCACCCAGTGAAATTGGTCCGTTCCCCATGCAATTGTGGGTAAATTGAAGGCACTTACCGTGGCTTCCGGGTTTCCCGACGTCAACCTGCGCAGCGGGCGGACTGCGCACCCGCATCACAGGTTGTCAGCTGGAGGAGCCCTATTCTAAGGGGCAATCCTCCAATGGCTGCTCCAGCAGCAACCAACCAAAAGTGCAGCATGGAGCAGACCAGGGGAAAGGCTGCTCCCAGATTTACCGATGCTTCACCCCAGGTCCTACTGGATGGGGTGGGGAGGAGGAGGGAGATTTTCTACCCAGTGGATGGGAGGAAGTGGCCTGTTTCTGCCACCAAGAAGGCCTGGCTCGAGGTGGCAGAGGAGGTCACCAGCAGCAGCAACATCTCCCGCACCTGGATCCAGTGCAGAAAGTGCTTCAATGACTTAACTGGGTCAGCCAAAGTGAGTTCACTTACTCATTCTCCTACATTCCATCTTCCACATCACCGCCCCCAGCCCCCAACTCATTCTGCACTGCCAACACTACTCTATCACATCACTCCTCACACCCATTTAAACCTCATCCTCAACTTACCTGCACTTACTCACCTCCCCAGTACTCATCCCACCACTATCACTCAACCCAATCCTCATACAATGTCATGGCTCTGTCTCATACTCACCCTCTGATGAATCTCTTTCACGGTCAGCCTCACCCAAACCAATGCATTCAGTGGTTGGCCATGTCACCATCCCTCACTCAAGCCTCTCAACTTTCTCCCCTTATAGGAGAAGAGAGCCCAGAATGCACGGGAGAGGGCAAAGACCGGAAGGGGGGCCACAACATCAGGTCGTCCTCATGGACGCGGAGCAGGAGGCTCTTGAAGTGAGCCGCAACCTCGAGTGCCTGCCCGTCGGGGATGCCGAGACTGCCACCTGACAAACGGCTGGTGACAGAACTTTAACATTCAGCACTCACAATAGCAAATGATGTTAACATGCCTTGCCATCTTCAGCACCTCAACATCTGTCATCATGCTTAATATTGCCTTCTGTTCTCTTACAGGGCCTTCAGTGACTGCCATGATGGCGGAGAGCGATTCCTCAGAGGACCTGCCAGCCATGGTGAGTCACCACACACATGTGAGCACGAGCAAACATTGGTGTCAGGGGTAACTGTGGAGAGTCTGCATCGGTGGGAGCACTCTTCTCCAGGCTCTGCTCAGCTGGACACAGATGCTGAACCCTGGGGGCCATCCTTTAAAAGGAGAACGATCGAGGGGCAGCAGCACATTTGTGAGGTGCTGGAACAAGTGCCATGTGCATTCTCCACAATAGTGCAGAGGATGGAGGAGTCCAACTCCTGCATGAGTGGAATGGTGGCACAGGTACAGAAGGGGATCTCTGAGATATTTTCACAGGAACGTGAGGGAATCTCTGAGATAGTGTCGCGGGTAATTGCAGGAACGTCTGCGATGGAGGGAAGGCTAGCTTCCATCAAGCTTCAAGCACGGCTCACCAATGAGTCCATTGAGGCCCTGACAACGGCCCTTCGGACTCAGGGTGAGCAACTTTCTGCCTCCTTAAACAGGCAGGCAGGTACACTAGCACTGGCTTTGCAAGGCTTCACACGTGTCCTCCAAACTCGTCCAGCAGGAGTGATGTGGCCCTGGCCCAGGAGAGGGATGATGGCGAAAGGGTACATTTAAGTGGGGACGCCACTCAAAGCGCTCCCACGTCTCACCCGTTGCCCCCCTCTCAACCAGTACCCGCAATGCTGCCTTCTCTCCAGGTGGCCGAGTCTGCCCCTGCACAGGTGCAGGTGGTGCAGTCTTTGGAGGGGTGCTCATGGGCACCGAAACCCAGAGGGCGTAGGCCCAAAGCAGCTAATCGGTCAGGGCATGAACAAGAGCAACCTGCCACTACCTCTGCTGCAGCCACAGGGGATGCACCACGTAGGAGTAGTCATAAGCGTAAGGCAAAGGTTTGTGAGCACAAAGGGGATGCACAAGGGTGTTTGACGGTTTGTCATGTTTTTTATTTATATTTGATTTTTGTTAAAGGCACATTAAATATTATTATAGTCACCACTACTGCCACGTCTTGGCCATTCTTGACTGGCTTGTGTAATAAGTCCTTTTCATGAGGCTCACCATGAACACCCACACTTGATGCCGCCCATTGGGTCACTCTACAGTGGGTGTATGTGTAGTTGCATGACTATTTTGTGCAGGTGCCTGTGTTGTGGAGCTCCATGTGGCGGAGGTGGTCGGTGTGCCTGGTGAGGCTGGTGGTGTTGCTCATCCTCGGATGAAGTGATGAATGCAGCTATGGCACCCCCCCATCCTGACGGTGTGAGTTTGAGGGGGCCCACAAAGTAGGTAAGTGTGTTTGCACAGCAGAGTTTAGGGTATAAATTAATAATTTTGAGTGGATAGACAAAGGTGTTGCAGCCAAATCTTTGTCTGCTCCAACAGGGAGTTTCCCACAGCACAGGAAACACGCTGAGGATCCTTCAAAATTGCACCCCTGCCAAAATCTCCAGTCAATGAGGTCTGTCAAGTACCTCAACTACCTATTACATACTAACTATGTAAATTATCATCCCGCTGGCTTTAATTGCTGGTGGGAGTCCCGCATGTGGGAGCTGCGTGCACCCGAACGCGTCATTGGGGAACCCGGAAGTCAGTGGGTTGGAGCCGGGCTCCGAACCCGCACCGGGATTCCGCCATTTTAGGAGCCCCCCCACCCCCAACACACCCGCTCGGCCATCCAAAAATCGGCCCCCAAGTGTGGGTGCGTTGGGAGCGGGGTGGGGGGGCTCCGAAAATTGGGGAAATCCCGAGCGGGTTTGGAACCCGGCTCCAACCCGCAGACTTCTGGGTTCCCCACTGACGTATCTAGGTGCGCGTGCACCTCCCGAGTTCAGAAGTCCCACCGGCAATTAAAGCCGGCAGGATGACAGTTAAGACAGTTAGTTCGATAGTTGAAGTACTTCAAGTGCTTAATTTTGTGCACATTGAGGCGGAGTCCGATTTTCAAACATCCTCAGTGTGTTTCCTGCGCTGTGGGAAACACTCCGTGTTTCAGCCAGCAGCCAGTTGGACATTGAAATGCTTGTTTGACAGATGGGGAGAAAAGGTGAGTTATTGCAGCAGGGCACTCTGGTCTTTCAGACATACTTTTGGCTGGGAGATCTTTGTGTTTGCACTGAAAATTCTTAGTTTCCACTCACAATTCTTCTGTTCACACATATTTACCAACTTTTCGGACCCCTTCAAACTGACACCATCAGGATGTGGGGGGGGGGCGTCATGGCTGCATTCACCACTACATCCGAGGACATCACCAGCCTCGCCACCCCTCCCTGCACAAAACAGTCCTGCAACTACACTTACACCCACTGTAAAGTGACCCAATGGGTGGCATCAAATGTTGCCGTTCATGGTGAACCTCGTGAAAGGGGCTATCACAAAAGCCAGTCAAGAATGGGCAAGACGTGGCAGTAGTGGTGAGAACCATAACATTGTATGATTCTATTTAATGTGAGTTTAACAAAAAACAAATATAGATGAAAAACATGACCATCTGTCAAACACCCTTGTTCATACCCTTCGTGATCACAAATCCTTAGCCTTTCTCTTCCGACTACTTCTACGTGGTGCATCCCCTGTGGCTGCAGCAGAGGTAGTGGCAGGTTGCTCATGTTCATGCCCTGACAGCTTAGATGCTTTCTGGGTTTTGAAGCTGGTGAGGGCCCCTCCAAAGACTGCTCCACCGGCACCTGTGCAGGGGCAGATTTGGCCACCTGGAGAGGGGGCAGCACTGCGGGTACTGGTTGAGAGGGGCGCAATGGGTGAGACGTGGGAGCGCTTTGAGTGACGTCCCCATTCCATGTCCCCTTTCGCCATCATCCCTCCCCTGGGCCAGGCCCACATCACTCCTACGCTCTGCCGGACAACAGTGTGGAGGACATGTGTGATGCGTTGGGAGGCCACTTCTAAAGTATCTGTCAGCCTGTTTAAGACGGCAGAATGTTGTTCATCCTGAGTCCGAATGACCGTTGTTAGGGCCTGAATGGACTCATTTGTGAGCCGTGCTTGAAGCTCAACAGAGGCTAGCCTTCGCTCCATCGCAGACATTCCCGCACTTACCTGCGACACTATCTCAGACATTTCAACAGTTACGTGCGACACTATCTCAGACGTTGCTCATGTCCCAGCGACACTATCTCAGAGATTCTCTCATATACCTGTGCCACAATTCCACTCATGCAGGAGTTGGTCTCCTCTACCCTCTGAGCTATTGCGGAGAGTGCGCGTGGCACCTGTTTCGCAAATGTGCTGCTGTCCATCGATGACTCTCCTTTTAAAGGATGACTCCCGGGGTTCAGCATCTGTGTCCAGCTGAGCAGAGCCTGGAGAGGAGTGCGCCCACTGACGTGGACTCTCTACAGCAGCCCCTGCCACCAGTATCTGCTCATTCTCACTTTTGTGTGGTGACTCACCAGGTGCCAACCCAACTAACTCACTACTAGGACCCACCGAGGTGTGAGTATCTGCGCTGGTGGATGGCTCACTAAGATGTGACGGTGCACCCTCAGAGGCCGGGAGCTCCTCTGAGGAATCGCCGTCTGCCTTCACAGTGGTCGCTGAAGGCCCTGTAAGAGAACAGAAGGCAATATTAAGCATGATCACAGATGTGTCATGTTGTGATGAGCATACTGTGCTATTGAAGATGGCAATCATTGTTAACATCAATTCATATTGTGTGTGATGAATGTTAAAGTTGTGACACCAGATGTTTGTCGGGTGCCAGTCTCGCCGTCCCCGAAGAACAGGCACTCGAGGGTTCGGCTGATCTCTAGCACCTCCTCCTCAGCGTCTTTGAGGACCACTATTTGTTATGGCCCCCTTCCAGTCCTCGCCCTCTCCCGTGCATTTTGCGCTCTCTTCTCCTAGAAGGGAAGAAAGAACAGACATGTGAGTGAATGATGGTGAAGTGGCCAACCGATGAATGAATTGGTTTGGGTGAGGCTGACCTGAAAGAGATGCATCAGAGGGTGAGTATGAGACAGAGCCATGACATTGGATGAGGATTGGGTTGAGTGGTAATGGGGTGGGGTGACTAATGGGGAGGTGAGGAAGTGCTGAGGAAGTGCAGGTAAGTTGAGGATGAGCTTTGAGTGGGTGTGAGGAGTGATGTGATGGAGTAGTGTTGGCAGTGGAGAATGAGTTGGGGGTGGGGGAAGTGATGTGGAAGACGGAATGCAGGAGAAGCTTTTGCACTTCCTGCACTGGGCCCAGGTGCGAGAGATGTTGCTGCTGCTGGTGACCTCCTCTGCCACCTCGAGCCAGGCCTTCTTGGTGGCAGAGGCAGGGCACTTCCTCCCATCCGCGAGGTAAAACACTTCCCACCTCCTCCTTAACTTGTCCAGTAGCTTCTGCAGTGAATCGCAGTGCCCCTGTGCTGCTCCATTGTAATTTCTGGGTCTTTACTCCAGCAAAAGCCTTTGGAGCAATGGCCCTTTAAATTTACCTCCTCCAGCTGACAGCCTGTGATGCGGGTGGAATAAACTGAATACATTTCCACACCGTTCACCTGAGGAAGGAGGTAGCCTCCGAAAGCTTGTGGAATTTAAAATAAATTTGTTGGACTATAACTTGGTGCTGTGAAATTGTTTACAACATTCTACAGTATGTAACCGTTCATTACACTGTTCTCCAGTGTATATTCTGTTTATCCTACAGTTCTCTTGAATGTGTTCTGTACTTTACACAGTTCTCCAGAGTTTCTTCTGTTTATTCCACAATTCCCCAGTATGTATTCAGTATATGACACAGTTCCCCAGTCTGTATTCTGTCTATCCACAGTTCCCTTATGAATTCTGCTTCTTACACAGTTCCTCAGCAGGTATTGGGCTCGATTTTAGCGTCGGGTTTCCAGCGGGTTTCCAGCGGGGGGGCCCCGAAAATCCCGATATCCAGTCACGTGACCAGATCGCGCCGAGATCCCGGCCACTTCCGGGAGCCGCGCTGACGTGCGGGGCTGCGTGCGCAGGCCCCGCTGGTGGGAATCCCGCAGGCAATTAAAGCCAGCGGGGTTCCACTTGAGTGTACTTACCTTGCTTGTTGAGGTCATTAAATGAGCTGAAGCAGCTGTCAAAACAGGAAGTGTGGGAATTTAGCTTCAAGGCAGTGAGTTTCCCACACTGGGGGAAACAGTCTCCCTTCAACCGGTCGTGTTCCAGCCAGCAGCCTGTGGCAGCTGCCAAGGTGCACTCCACAGCGGGTGGGAGAGCCCTCACCCACGCAGGAGGCCACCGCATCACGTAGGGCAACCCCTGCCCTCCACCACCCCCCGCCAAGCCAGAGGACAGACCGACGTGAAACCGCAGCCCTAGTGCGAGGAACCACCTACCTACCCTGCACAACCCCTCAGACCAACACCTGCCAGATGGGTGGTGCGTTGACATCCTCGGAGGACGAACAGCATGACCAGCCCCAGCAGCCTCGCAGTCCACGCCGTCCGCCTCGGAGACGTGGAGCCCCCCAACACGGTGCTGTGGCACACCCACCTGCACAGCAGGAGGGAGGGCAACCGCAGAGAGAGCTGCGTCGCAGGAGGCACTACCCTCCGCACAGGGTGTACAGACCGAGGCTCAGCTTCATGGACCTCTCCGAGGAGCAGTGCATACGTCGGCTCAGAGTCAATCACCAGGTAGTCGCCGACATCTGCAGCCTCCTTAACAACGAGCTGCTCCCTGATGGACCAAGCAGCATCTTCTTACCTGTGGCCGTCAAAGTCACCACTGCCCTCAACTTCTTTGCATCCGGATCCTTCCAGGGTGCCACCGGGGACATCACCGGGGTCTGTCAGTCATCTGCACACAAGTGCATAAGGCAGGTCACCGATGGGTTGTTCCGCAGGGCCTCGCACTACATCAACTTCGCTATGGACGAGCGCAGCCAGATGGAGAGGGCGGTTGGATTCCATGCCATGGCCGGCTTCCCACGGGTACATGGTGTAATCGACTGCACCCACATCGCAATACGGGCACCTCCGCATGAGCCAGGGCTGTTCATCAACAGGAAGGGGTATCACTCCATGAACGCCCAGCTCATCTGTGACCACCGCCAGAGATTCCTACACGTGTGCGCCAGATACCCCGGCAGCTGCCACGATGCCTTCGTCCTCAGGGAGTCCACCGTCCCGCCCATCCTGCAGGCACCCAACGCCGGCAATGGCTGGCTCCTCGGCGACAAGGGGTATCCCCTACACACGTGGCTCATGACGCCTCTGAGGAACCCCATCACCGAGCCGGAGCGTTGGTACAATGACAGCCACACTGCTACCAGGTCTACAATTGAGCAGACCATAGGGCTGCTCAAGATGCGCTTCAGGTGCCTTGATCGTTCTGGGGGAGCGCTGCAATACACACCATTCAGAGTGGGACGAATCATAGTTGTCTGCTGTGCCCTGCACAACATGGCACTACAGAGAGGGGTGCCGCTGGAGGAGGCCCAATCCACACCCGCCACCCACATTAAGGACGGCGATGAGGAGGAGGAGGAGGAGGATGCGGACGCGCCAGAGGATGGTGGACGACCCATGCGCCGAACCACGACTCACCGGGATGCTCGCCGGGCCAGGGAGGCACTCATACGTCAACGGTTCTCCGAGAGTCAGACAGTGCGAGGCGCTCGCATCTCCTCACCTGCACATGCGAGGGGCCATACCAGCCCCCTCCACTGAAGAGTGTTGCCAGTACTCCTGCACCCACAGCAGTGTGCCCAATGGGTGGCAGCAGGTGTTCGCCGTCATGATGGCCTGCACGGAACGCACCTATTGCACAGGCCGCGGAAGAATGGACGAGAGGTGGCAGGAGTGGTGAGAATATAGTATTTAATATGTACAATGTGAGATAATAGAAACAAAAAGTGTACAAATTAATAGACACCCTGGTGCATTCCCTTTGTGCTTATAACGCCTTTGGATTTCTTTTGCGGGTACCCCTACGTGGTGCTACCCCTGTGGCTCCAGCAGAGGTAGTGGCAGGTTGCTCCTGTTCTTGCCTTGACCGGGTAGATGCTTTTGGCGGACGGCCCCTGGGTTTCGGTGCCCGTGAGGGCACCTCCACAGACTGCTCCTCCTGCACCGGGGCAGGGGCAGACTCGGCCACCTGGAGAGGAGGCATCATTGCGGGTACTGGTTGAGAGGGGGGCAACGGGTGGGACGTGGGGGCGCCTTGAGAAGCGTCCCCGCTTCCATGTCCCCGGTCACCATCATCCCTCTCGTGGCCTCGGCCCACATCACCCCTTCCACCCTGCTGGACGGCAGTTTGGATGGCATGTGTGAGGCCTTGCAAGGCCACCCCTAGTGTATCCGTCAGCCTGTTTATGGCGGCGGAATGTTGCTCACACTGAATCCGAACAGCCGTTGTCAGGGCCTGCATGGACTCGATGTTCAGCTGTGCGTGACGCTCGAGGGAGGCCAGCCTGTCCTCCACCGCAGACGCTCCCGCACCTACCCGCGACACTGTGTCGCCGGTACCCTCCTGTGCCTGCGCCACCAATGCCCACATGCAGGAGTTGAACTCCTCCATCGCCTGCGCTATTGTGGACAATGCGCGCGGCACCTCTCCCAGTACCTCAGCAATTAGCTGGTGGCCCTCGACGACTCTCCTTTTCACTGGTGGCCCCCTGGGTTCAGCATCTGGGTCCGGCTGAGCAGAGCCTGGAGATGAGTGCTCCCACCGACGCGGACCCTCCGCGGCTGCCCCTGCCACCAGGGTCTGCTCATGCTCACTCGTGCGCGGTGAATCACCAAGTGCTACCCCAACTAGTTGGCGAGGGGGACCCACCGAGGTGCGTGTCTCTGCGCTGGTGGATGGTTGGCTCAGATGTGACGATGCACCCTCAGAGACCGGCATGTCCTCTGAGGAATCGCCCTCCTCAATCGCATCGCTCGCAGACGGCCCTGCAAGAGAACAGAGGGCACTTTGAGGCATGTGGACCAACTTGACAGTGCGCCTGATGGCAGGTGATGATACGGTCACTCGCGATCATGGGTGTTGAGTGTCAGCTTTCCCTTACCGGCCGTTTCTGCAGCGACACACTCGCCATCAGCCACCGACAGGCAATGTCGCGTGCGGGCGAGGTCGAGCGCCTCCACCTCTGCGTCGGTGAGCTCCACCACTTGCGGCGGGCCACCTCCGGTGCGTGCCCTTTCCCTGTTGTTCTTGCTCCTCTTCTCCTGTCAAGGCAAAACACAGATGTGTGAGTGGGTGCGTATTGCATAGTGAGACGCATCGAGCATCGGTGTGGGTGGGTTGAGCGTGGGGCAGATGGATGGGAGGATGCGTGTGCCACATGCCCATCCCATTGCATGGGGATTGGGGTGTGTGGTAGTGTTCGGATGGGGACAGGGACGGTGGGTACTTGCGGGCACGGCAAGGATGGTGAGTGAGTGGCTGTGAGGATTGCTGCGGGGGCGCTGTGGTGGCTCTGCAGGAGGGGTTGTGATCTGTTTGGCGTGATGGTGGGGACGGGCTGTGGGAGGGTGCGTTGGTGTACTCACCTTGCCAGACCTAGTGAGGTCATTGAAGCGCTTGCGGCACTGCTCCCATGTCCTTGGGGTGTTGGCCCTGCTGCTGACCTCCGCCGCCACCTCTGCCCATGCCTTCCTGGTGGCGGCGGCAGGGCACTTGCGTCCGTCCGCAGGGAACAGCGTGTCCCTCCTCCTCCTCACGCCCTCCAGCATCAGCTGCAGCGCGAGGTCCGAAAAACGTGGCGCAGCCTTTCCCCTCGAGTGAGCCATCATCACCAGCCTACTGATTGCAGCAGGAGGGGCTTTGGGAGACTGCCCCTTTAAGTGGAGCTCCTACATCGCGTCGACGGTACTGCGCATGCGCAGCCGGCCGGCACGCAGCTGGGGAGCGGAGAACCCGGAAGCAGGGCTTAACCAGTTCAATTATCCCGCGATCGTGCGGGGGACGCACGCAATTACCCGTCCGCGTTCTCCACGCTCCCGGAGGACCACCCGCTGGGAACCCGCAGGCCTGCTAAAATCAAGCCCAATGTGTTTGTTGCACAATTCCCCAGTGTGCTTTCTGTTTATCCCACAGTTCCCCAGTGTGTATTCTGTTTATCCCACAGTTCCCCAGTGTGTACTGTGTTTATCCCACAGTTCCCCATGTTGTATACTGTTTGCCCCACAGTTCCCCAGTCTGAATTCTCTTTATTACTCAGACCCCCCAGTATGTATTCTATTTATTCCACAGTTCTCCGGTATGTATTGTGTTTATTCCCCAAATCCCCATTCTGTATTTTGTTTATTCCACAATCCCACTGTATGAATTCTGTGGTCACACAGTTCCCCAGTCTGTACTCTATTTATCCCACATTTCCCAAGTCTGTTTTCAGTTTATTCCACAGTTCCCCAGTCTGTATTCTGTTGATTCTACATTTCAACACGTTGTATTCTGTTTATCCCTCAGTTCTCCAGTGTGTATTCTGTTCATTACACGATTCCACAATCTGTATTCTGTTTATTATACAGTTCCCCAGAGTGTATTGTGTTTATTCCCCAAATCCCCAGTCTGTATTTTGTTTATCCCACAGTTCCGAAGTCTGTTTTCAGTTTATTCCACAGTTCTCCACATTGCATTCCGTTAATCCCACAGTTCCCCACGATGTATTCTCTTTATTCCACAGTTCCCAGTCTGATTGCTGGTTATCTGAGATTTCCGCAGTCTGTATTCTGTTTACTCCACAGTTCTCCAGTCTGAATTCTGTTGATTCCACATTTCCCCAGTATGTATCCTGCTTCTTACACAGTTCTCCAGTCTGTATTCTGTTTATCCCACGGTTCCCCAGTAAGTATTCTTTTTAACCCCAAGTATGTATTCTGTTTATTTCTCATTTCCCCAGTCGTATTCTTTAATCCAACAGTTCTCCAGTATGTATTCAATTTATCCCATAGTTCTCCACTTTGTATTCTGTTTGCCCCACATTTCCCCAGTGTGTATTCTGTTTATTACACAGTTCCCTCGTAAGTATTCTGTATATGCCAAAGTTCTGCAGTATGTAGTCTGTTTACTCCACAGTTCACCAGTCTGTGTTCTGTTTATCACACAGTTCCCAGTATGTATTATATTCACTCCACAGACCACCACCACCCCGCCCCCGAGTGTATATTCTGTTTGTTCCACATTTCTGCAATATGTATTCTGTTTATCCAACAGTTCCCCAGTAAGTATTCTGTATATTCCAACAGTTCCGCAGTCTGTATTCAGTTTACTCCCCAGTTCCCCAATATGTATTCTGTTTATCGCACAGTTCTCCAGCCTGTGGTCTGTTTATTAAACTGTTCTCCATTGTGTATTCTGTTTATCCTACAGATCTCCTGAGTATAATGTGTTCTTTACAAAGTTCTCCAGATTCTATTCTGTTTATCCCACAGTTCCCCAGTCTGTATTCTGTTTATCCCACGGTTCCCCAGTCTGTATTCTGTTTATCCGACAATTCCCCAGTCTGTATTCTGTTTATCCCACGGTTCCCCAGTCTGTATTCTGTTTATCCCACAGTTCCCCAGTCTGTATTCTGTTTATCCCACGGTTCCCCAGTCTGTATTCTGTTTATCCCACAGTTCCCCAGTCTGTATTCTGTTTATCCCACAATTCTCCAGTCTGTATTCTATATATCCCACAGTTCCCCAGTCTGTATTCTGTTTATCCCACAGTTCCCCAGTCTGTATTCTATATATCCCACAGTTCCCCAGTCTGTATTCTGTTTATCCCACAATTCCCCAGTCTGTATTCTGTTTATCCCACAGTTCCCCAGTCTGTATTCTGTTTATCCCACAATTCCCCAGTCTGTATTCTGTTTATCCCACAGTTCCCCATTCTGTATTCTGTTTATCCCACAGTTCCCCAGTCTGTATTCTGTTTATCCCACAGTTCCCCAGTCTGTATTCTGTTTATCCCACAGTTCCCCATTCTGTATTCTGTTTATCCCACAGTTCCCCAGTCTGTATTCTATATATCCCACAGTTCCCCATTCTGTATTCTGTTTATCCCACAGTTCCCCAGTCTGTATTCTGTTTATCCCACAGTTCCCCAGTCTGTATTCTGTTTATCCCACAGTTCCCCAGTCTTTATTCTGTTTATCCCACAGTTCCCCAGTCTGTATTCTGTTTATCCCACAATTCCCCAGTCTGTATTCTGTTTATCCCACAGTTCCCCAGTCTGTATTCTGTTTATCCCACAGTTCCCCAGTCTGTATTCTGTTTATCCCACAATTCTCCAGTCTGTATTCTGTTTATCCCACAATTCTCCAGTCTGTATTCTATATATCCCACAGTTCCCCAGTCTGTATTCTGTTTATCCCACAGTTCCCCAGTCTGTATTCTGTTTATCCCACAGTTCCCCAGTCTGTATTCTGTTTATCCCACGGTTCCCCAGTCTGTATTCTGTTTATCCCACAGTTCCCCAGTCTGTATTCTGTTTATCCCACAGTTCCCCAGTCTGTATTCTGTTTATCCCACAGTTCCCCAGTCTGTATTCTGTTTATCCCACAGTTCCCCATTCTGTATTCTGTTTATCCCACAGTTCCCCAGTCTGTATTCTGTTTATCCCACAGTTCCCCATTCTGTATTCTGTTTATCCCACAGTTCCCCAGTCTGTGTTCTGTTTATCCCACAATTCTCCAGTCTGTATTCTGTTTATCCCACAATTCCCCAGTCTGTATTCTGTTTATCCCACAATTCTCCAGTCTGTATTCTGTTTATCCCACAATTCTCCAGTCTGTATTCTGTTTATCCCACAGTTCCCCAGTCTGTATTCTGTTTATCCCACAATTCTCCAGTCTGTATTCTGTTTATCCCACAATTCTCCAGTCTGTATTCTGTTTATCCCACAGTTCCCCAGTCTGTATTCTGTTTATCCCACAATTCCCCAGTCTGTATTCTGTTTATCCCACAGTTCTCCAGTCTGTATTCTGTTTATCCCACAATTCTCCAGTCTGTATTCTGTTTATCCCACAATTCCCCAGTCTGTATTCTGTTTATCCCACAGTTCCCCAGTCTGTATTCTGTTTATCCCACAGTTCCCCAGTCTGTATTCTGTTTATCCCACAGTTCCCCAGTCTGTATTCTGTTTATCCCACAATTCCCCAGTCTGTATTCTGTTTATCCCACAGTTCCCCAGTCTGTATTCTGTTTATCCCACAATTCCCCAGTCTGTATTCTGTTTATCCCACAGTTCCCCAGTCTGTATTCTGTTTATCCCACAATTCTCCAGTCTGTATTCTGTTTATCCCACAGTTCCCCATTCTGTATTCTGTTTATCCCACAGTTCCCCAGTCTGTATTCTGTTTATCCCACAGTTCCCCAGTCTGTATTCTGTTTATCCCACAGTTCCCCAGTCTGTATTCTGTTTATCCCACAGTTCCCCAGTCTGTATTCTGTTTATCCCACAATTCCCCAGTCTGTATTCTGTTTATCCCACGGTTCCCCAGTCTGTATTCTGTTTATCCCACAGTTCCCCAGTCTGTATTCTGTTTATCCCACAATTCCCCAGTCTGTATTCTGTTTATCCCACAATTCCCCAGTCTGTATTCTGTTTATCCCACAGTTCCCCAGTCTGTATTCTGTTTATCCCACAATTCCCCAGTCTGTATTCTGTTTATCCCACAGTTCCCCAGTCTGTATTCTGTTTATCCCACAATTCCCCAGTCTGTATTCTGTTTATCCCACAGTTCCCCAGTCTGTATTCTGTTTATCCCACAATTCCCCAGTCTGTATTCTGTTTATCCCACAGTTCCCCAGTCTGTATTCTATATATCCCACAATTCCCCAGTCTGTATTCTGTTTATCCCACAATTCCCCAGTCTGTATTCTGTTTATCCCACAGTTCCCCAGTCTGTATTCTGTTTATCCCACAGTTCCCCAGTCTGTATTCTGTTTATCCCACAGTTCCCCAGTCTGTATTCTGTTTATCCCACAATTCCCCAGTCTGTATTCTGTTTATCCCACAATTCCCCAGTCTGTATTCTGTTTATCCCACAATTCCCCAGTCTGTATTCTGTTTATCCCACAATTCCCCAGTCTGTATTCTGTTTATCCCACAATTCCCCAGTCTGTATTCTGTTTATCCCACAATTCCCCAGTCTGTATTCTGTTTATCCCACAGTTCCCCAGTCTGTATTCTGTTTATCCCACAATTCCCCAGTCTGTATTCTGTTTATCCCACAGTTCCCCAGTCTGTATTCTGTTTATCCCACAATTCCCCAGTCTGTATTCTGTTTATCCCACAGTTCCCCAGTCTGTATTCTGTTTATCCCACAGTTCCCCAGTCTGTATTCTGTTTATCCCACAATTCCCCAGTCTGTATTCTGTTTATCCCACAGTTCCCCAGTCTGTATTCTGTTTATCCCACAGTTCCCCAGTCTGTATTCTGTTTATCCCACAATTCCCCAGTCTGTATTCTGTTTATCCCACAGTTCCCCAGTCTGTATTCTGTTTATCCCACAATTCCCCAGTCTGTATTCTGTTTATCCCACAGTTCCCCAGTCTGTATTCTGTTTATCCCACAATTCCCCAGTCTGTATTCTGTTTATCCCACAGTTCCCCAGTCTGTATTCTGTTTATCCCACAATTCCCCAGTCTGTATTCTGTTTATCCCACAGTTCCCCAGTCTGTATTCTGTTTATCCTACAATTCCCCAGTCTGTATTCTGTTTATCCCACAGTTCCCCAGTCTGTATTCTGTTTATCCCACAATTCCCCAGTCTGTATTCTATATATCCCACAATTCCCCAGTCTGTATTCTGTTTATCCCACAATTCCCCAGTCTGTATTCTGTTTATCCCACAATTCCCCAGTCTGTATTCTGTTTATCCCACAATTCCCCAGTCTGTATTCTGTTTATCCCACAGTTCCCCATTCTGTATTCTGTTTATCCCACAGTTCCCCAGTCTGTATTCTGTTTATCCCACAGTTCCCCAGTCTGTATTCTGTTTATCCCACAGTTCCCCAGTCTGTATTCTGTTTATCCCACAGTTCCCCAGTCTGTATTCTGTTTATCCCACAGTTCCCCAGTCTGTATTCTGTTTATCCCACAATTCCCCAGTCTGTATTCTGTTTATCCCACAGTTCCCCAGTCTGTATTCTGTTTATCCCACAATTCCCCAGTCTGTATTCTGTTTATCCCACGGTTCCCCAGTCTGTATTCTGTTTATCCCACAATTCCCCAGTCTGTATTCTGTTTATCCCACAGTTCCCCAGTCTGTATTCTATTTATCCCACAGTTCCCCAGTCTGTATTCTGTTTATCCCACAGTTCCCCAGTCTGTATTCTGTTTATCCCACAGTTCCCCAGTCTGTATTCTGTTTATCCCACAGTTCCCCAGTCTGTATTCTGTTTATCCCACAGTTCCCCAGTCTGTATTCTGTTTATCCCACAGTTCCCCAGTCTGTATTCTGTTTATCCCACAGTTCCCCAGTCTGTATTCTGTTTATCCCACAATTCCCCAGTCTGTATTCTGTTTATCCCACAATTCCCCAGTCTGTATTCTGTTTATCCCACAATTCCCCAGTCTGTATTCTGTTTATCCCACAATTCCCCAGTCTGTATTCTGTTTATCCCACAATTCCCCAGTCTGTATTCTGTTTATCCCACAGTTCCCCAGTCTGTATTCTGTTTATCCCACAATTCCCCAGTCTGTATTCTGTTTATCCCACAGTTCCCCAGTCTGTATTCTGTTTATCCTACAATTCCCCAGTCTGTATTCTGTTTATCCCACAGTTCCCCAGTCTGTATTCTGTTTATCCCACAATTCCCCAGTCTGTATTCTATATATCCCACAATTCCCCAGTCTGTATTCTGTTTATCCCACAATTCCCCAGTCTGTATTCTGTTTATCCCACAATTCCCCAGTCTGTATTCTGTTTATCCCACAGTTCCCCATTCTGTATTCTGTTTATCCCACAGTTCCCCAGTCTGTATTCTGTTTATCCCACAATTCCCCAGTCTGTATTCTGTTTATCCCACGGTTCCCCAGTCTGTATTCTGTTTATCCCACAATTCCCCAGTCTGTATTCTGTTTATCCCACAGTTCCCCAGTCTGTATTCTATTTATCCCACAGTTCCCCAGTCTGTATTCTGTTTATCCCACAGTTCCCCAGTCTGTATTCTGTTTATCCCACAGTTCCCCAGTCTGTATTCTGTTTATCCCACAGTTCCCCAGTCTGTATTCTGTTTATCCCACAGTTCCCCAGTCTGTATTCTGTTTATCCCACAGTTCCCCAGTCTGTATTCTGTTTATCCCACAGTTCGCCAGTCTGTATTCTGTTTATCCCACAATTCCCCAGTCTGTATTCTGTTTATCCCACAATTCCCCAGTCTGTATTCTGTTTATCCCACAATTCCCCAGTCTGTATTCTGTTTATCCCACAATTCCCCAGTCTGTATTCTGTTTATCCCACAATTCCCCAGTCTGTATTCTGTTTATCCCACAGTTCCCCAGTCTGTATTCTGTTTATCCCACAATTCCCCAGTCTGTATTCTGTTTATCCCACAGTTCCCCATTCTGTATTCTGTTTATCCCACAATTCCCCAGTCTGTATTCTGTTTATCCCACAGTTCCCCAGTCTGTATTCTGTTTATCCCACAGTTCCCCAGTCTGTATTCTGTTTATCCCACAGTTCCCCAGTCTGTATTCTATATATCCCACAGTTCCCCAGTCTGTATTCTGTTTATCCCACAATTCTCCAGTCTGTATTCTGTTTATCCCACAGTTCCCCAGTCTGTATTCTGTTTATCCCACAGTTCCCCAGTCTGTATTCTGTTTATCCCACAATTCCCCAGTCTGTATTCTGTTTATCCCGCAGTTCCCCAGTCTGTATTCTGTTTATCCCACAGTTCCCCAGTCTGTATTCTGTTTATCCCACAGTTCCCCAGTCTGTATTCTGTTTATCCCACAATTCCCCAGTCTGTATTCTGTTTATCCCACAGTTCCCCAGTCTGTATTCTGTTTATCCCACAGTTCCCCAGTCTGTATTCTGTTTATCCCACAGTTCCCCAGTCTGTATTCTGTTTATCCCACAGTTCCCCAGTCTGTATTCTGTTTATCCCACAATTCCCCAGTCTGTATTCTGTTTATCCCACAGTTCCCCAGTCTGTATTCTGTTTATCCCACAGTTCCCCAGTCTGTATTCTGTTTATCCCACAGTTCCCCAGTCTGTATTCTGTTTATCCCACAGTTCCCCAGTCTGTATTCTGTTTATCCCACAGTTCCCCAGTCTGTAGTCTGTTTATCCCACAATTCCCCAGTCTGTATTCTGTTTATCCCACAGTTCCCCAGTCTGTATTCTGTTTATCCCACAGTTCCCCAGTCTGTATTCTGTTTATCCCACAGTTCCCCAGTCTGTATTCTTTTTATCCCACAGTTCCCCAGTCTGTATTCTGTTTATCCCACAATTCCCCAGTCTGTATTCTGTTTATCCCACAATTCCCCAGTCTGTATTCTGTTTATCCCACAATTCCCCAGTCTGTATTCTGTTTATCCCACAGTTCCCCAGCCTGTATTCTGTTTATCCTACAATTCCCCAGTCTGTATTCTGTTTATCCCACAATTCCCCAGTCTGTATTCTGTTTATCCCACAATTCCCCAGTCTGTATTCTGTTTATCCCACAATTCCCCAGTCTGTATTCTGTTTATCCCACAGTTCCCCAGTCTGTATTCTGTTTATCCCACAATTCCCCAGTCTGTATTCTGTTTATCCCACAATTCCCCAGTCTGTATTCTGTTTATCCCACAGTTCCCCAGTCTGTATTCTGTTTATCCCACAATTCCCCAGTCTGTATTCTGTTTATCCCACAGTTCCCCAGTCTGTATTCTGTTTATCCCACAGTTCCCCAGTCTGTATTCTGTTTATCCCACAATTCCCCAGTCTGTATTCTGTTTATCCCACAATTCCCCAGTCTGTATTCTGTTTATCCCACAATTCCCCAGTCTGTATTCTGTTTATCCCACAGTTCCCCAGTCTGTATTCTGTTTATCCCACAGTTCCCCAGTCTGTATTCTGTTTATCCCACAGTTCCCCAGTCTGTATTCTGTTTATCCCACAATTCCCCAGTCTGTATTCTGTTTATCCCACAGTTCCCCAGTCTGTATTCTGTTTATCCCACAGTTCCCCAGTCTGTATTCTGTTTATCCCACAATTCCCCAGTCTGTATTCTGTTTATCCCACAGTTCCCCAGTCTGTATTCTGTTTATCCCACAATTCCCCAGTCTGTATTCTGTTTATCCCACAGTTCCCCAGTCTGTATTCTGTTTATCCCACAGTTCCCCAGTCTGTATTCTGTTTATCCCACAATTCCCCAGTCTGTATTCTGTTTATCCCACAATTCCCCAGTCTGTATTCTGTTTATCCCACAATTCCCCAGTCTGTATTCTGTTTATCCCACAATTCCCCAGTCTGTATTCTGTTTATCCCACAATTCCCCAGTCTGTATTCTGTTTATCCCACAATTCCCCAGTCTGTATTCTGTTTATCCCACAATTCCCCAGTCTGTATTCTGTTTATCCCACAATTCCCCAGTCTGTATTCTGTTTATCCCACAATTCCCCAGTCTGTATTCTGTTTATCCCACAGTTCCCCAGTCTGTATTCTGTTTATCCCACAATTCCCCAGTCTGTATTCTGTTTATCCCACAATTCCCCAGTCTGTATTCTGTTTATCCCACAGTTCCCCAGTCTGTATTCTGTTTATCCCACAGTTCCCCAGTCTGTATTCTGTTTATCCCACAATTCCCCAGTCTGTATTCTGTTTATCCCACAATTCCCCAGTCTGTATTCTGTTTATCCCACAGTTCCCCAGTCTGTATTCTGTTTATCCCACAGTTCCCCAGTCTGTATTCTGTTTATCCCACGGTTCCGCAGTCTGTATTCTGTTTATCCCACAATTCCCCAGTCTGTATTCTGTTTATCCCACAATTCCCCAGTCTGTATTCTGTTTATCCCACAGTTCCCCAGTCTGTATTCTGTTTATCCCACAGTTCCCCAGTCTGTATTCTGTTTATCCCACAGTTCCCCAGTCTGTATTCTGTTTATCCCACAGTTCCCCAGTCTGTATTCTGTTTATCCCACAGTTCCCCAGTCTGTATTCTGTTTATCCCACAATTCCCCAGTCTGTATTCTGTTTATCCCACAGTTCCCCAGTCTGTATTCTGTTTATCCCACAATTCCCCAGTCTGTATTCTGTTTATCCCACAGTTCCCCAGTCTGTATTCTGTTTATCCCACAGTTCCCCATTCTGTATTCTGTTTATCCCACAATTCCCCAGTCTGTATTCTGTTTATCCCACAATTCCCCAGTCTGTATTCTGTTTATCCCACAGTTCCCCAGTCTGTATTCTGTTTATCCCACAATTCCCCAGTCTGTATTCTGTTTATCCCACAGTTCCCCAGTCTGTATTCTGTTTATCCCACAATTCCCCAGTCTGTATTCTGTTTATCCCACAGTTCCCCAGTCTGTATTCTGTTTATCCCACAATTCCCCAGTCTGTATTCTGTTTATCCCACAGTTCCCCAGTCTGTATTCTGTTTATCCCACAGTTCCCCAGTCTGTATTCTGTTTATCCCACAGTTCCCCAGTCTGTATTCTGTTTATCCCACAATTCCCCATTCTGTATTCTGTTTATCCCACAATTCCCCAGTCTGTATTCTGTTTATCCCACAATTCCCCAGTCTGTATTCTATATATCCCACAATTCCCCAGTCTGTATTCTGTTTATCCCACAATTCCCCATTCTGTATTCTGTTTATCCCACAGTTCCCCAGTCTGTATTCTGTTTATCCCACAATTCCCCATTCTGTATTCTGTTTATCCCACAGTTCCCCAGTCTGTATTCTGTTTATCCCACAATTCCCCAGTCTGTATTCTGTTTATCCCACAGTTCCCCAGTCTGTATTCTGTTTATCCCACAGTTCCCCAGTCTGTATTCTGTTTATCCCACAATTCCCCAGTCTGTATTCTGTTTATCCCACAGTTCCCCAGTCTGTATTCTGTTTATCCCACAATTCCCCAGTCTGTATTCTGTTTATCCCACAGTTCCCCAGTCTGTATTCTGTTTATCCCACAGTTCCCCATTCTGTATTCTGTTTATCCCACAATTCCCCATTCTGTATTCTGTTTATCCCACAGTTCCCCAGTCTGTATTCTGTTTATCCCACAGTTCCCCAGTCTGTATTCTGTTTATCCCACAGTTCCCCAGTCTGTATTCTGTTTATCCCACAGTTCCCCAGTCTGTATTCTGTTTATCCCACAATTCCCCAGTCTGTATTCTATATATCCCACAGTTCCCCAGTCTGTATTCTGTTTATCCCACAATTCCCCAGTCTGTATTCTGTTTATCCCACAATTCCCCAGTCTGTATTCTGTTTATCCCACAATTCCCCAGTCTGTATTCTGTTTATCCCACAGTTCCCCAGTCTGTATTCTGTTTATCCCACAATTCCCCAGTCTGTATTCTGTTTATCCCACAGTTCCCCAGTCTGTATTCTATATATCCCACAGTTCCCCAGTCTGTATTCTGTTTATCCCACAATTCCCCAGTCTGTATTCTGTTTATCCCACAATTCCCCAGTCTGTATTCTGTTCATCCCACAGTTCCCCAGTCTGTATTCTGTTTATCCCACAATTCCCCAGTCTGTATTCTGTTTATCCCACAGTTCCCCAGTCTGTATTCTGTTTATCCCACAGTTCCCCAGTCTGTATTCTGTTTATCCCACAGTTCCCCAGTCTGTATTCTGTTTATCCCACAATTCCCCAGTCTGTATTCTGTTTATCCCACAGTTCCCCAGTCTGTATTCTGTTTATCCCACAATTCCCCAGTCTGTATTCTGTTTATCCCACAATTCCCCAGTCTGTATTCTGTTTATCCCACAATTCCCAGTCTGTATTCTGTTTATCCCACGGTTCCCCAGTCTGTATTCTGTTTATCCCACAATTCTCCAGTCTGTATTCTGTTTATCCCACAATTCCCCAGTCTGTATTCTGTTTATCCCACAGTTCCCCAGTCTGTATTCTATATATCCCACAATTCCCCAGTCTGTATTCTGTTTATCCCACAATTCCCCAGTCTGTATTCTGTTTATCCCACAGTTCCCCAGTCTGTATTCTGTTTATCCCACAGTTCCCCAGTCTGTATTCTGTTTATCCCACAATTCCCCAGTCTGTATTCTGTTTATCCCACAATTCCCCAGTCTGTATTCTGTTTATCCCACAGTTCCCCAGTCTGTATTCTGTTTATCCCACAGTTCCCCAGTCTGTATTCTGTTTATCCCACAGTTCCCCAGTCTGTATTCTGTTTATCCCACAGTTCCCCAGTCTGTATTCTGTTTATCCCACAATTCCCCAGTCTGTATTCTGTTTATCCCACAGTTCCCCAGTCTGTATTCTGTTTATCCCACAATTCCCCATTCTGTATTCTGTTTATCCCACAGTTCCCCAGTCTGTATTCTGTTTATCCCACAGTTCCCCAGTCTGTATTCTGTTTATCCCACAGTTCCCCAGTCTGTATTCTGTTTATCCCACAATTCTCCAGCCTGTATTCTGTTTATCCCACAGTTCCCCAGTCTGTATTCTGTTTATCCCACAATTCCCCAGTCTGTATTCTGTTTATCCCACAATTCCCCAGTCTGTATTCTGTTTATCCCACAGTTCCCCAGTCTGTATTCTGTTTATCCCACAATTCCCCAGTCTGTATTCTGTTTATCCCACAGTTCCCCAGTCTGTATTCTGTTTATCCCACAATTCCCCAGTCTGTATTCTGTTTATCCCACAGTTCCCCAGTCTGTATTCTGTTTATCCCACAGTTCCCCAGTCTGTATTCTGTTTATCCCACAGTTCCCCAGTCTGTATTCTGTTTATCCCACAGTTCCCCAGTCTGTATTCTGTTTATCCCACAGTTCCCCAGTCTGTATTCTGTTTATCCCACAGTTCCCCAGTCTGTATTCTGTTTATCCCACAGTTCCCCAGTCTGTATTCTGTTTATCCCACAGTTCCCCAGTCTGTATTCTGTTTATCCCACAGTTCCCCAGTCTGTATTCTGTTTATCCCACAGTTCCCCAGTCTGTATTCTGTTTATCCCACAATTCCCCAGTCTGTATTCTGTTTATCCCACAGTTCCCCAGTCTGTATTCTGTTTATCCCACAATTCCCCAGTCTGTATTCTGTTTATCCCACAGTTCCCCAGTCTGTATTCTGTTTATCCCACAGTTCCCCAGTCTGTATTCTGTTTATCCCACAGTTCCCCAGTCTGTATTCTGTTTATCCCACAATTCCCCAGTCTGTATTCTGTTTATCCCACAGTTCCCCAGTCTGTATTCTGTTTATCCCACAGTTCCCCAGTCTGTATTCTGTTTATCCCACAGTTCCCCAGTCTGTATTCTGTTTATCCCACAATTCTCCAGTCTGTATTCTGTTTATCCCACAATTCCCCAGTCTGTATTCTGTTTATCCCACAATTCCCCAGTCTGTATTCTGTTTATCCCACAGTTCCCCAGTCTGTATTCTGTTTATCCCACAGTTCCCCAGTCTGTATTCTGTTTATCCCACAATTCCCCAGTCTGTATTCTGTTTATCCCACAATTCCCCAGTCTGTATTCTGTTTATCCCACAGTTCCCCAGTCTGTATTCTGTTTATCCCACAATTCCCCAGTCTGTATTCTATATATCCCACAGTTCCCCAGTCTGTATTCTGTTTATCCCACAATTCCCCAGTCTGTATTCTGTTTATCCCACAGTTCCCCAGTCTGTATTCTGTTTATCCCACAGTTCCCCATTCTGTATTCTGTTTATCCCACAGTTCCCCAGTCTGTATTCTGTTTATCCCACAGTTCCCCATTCTGTATTCTGTTTATCCCACAGTTCCCCAGTCTGTATTCTGTTTATCCCACAATTCTCCAGTCTGTATTCTGTTTATCCCACAATTCCCCAGTCTGTATTCTGTTTATCCCACAATTCCCCAGTCTGTATTCTGTTTATCCCACAATTCCCCATTCTGTATTCTGTTTATCCCACAGTTCCCCAGTCTGTATTCTGTTTATCCCACAGTTCCCCATTCTGTATTCTGTTTATCCCACAGTTCCCCAGTCTGTATTCTATATATCCCACAATTCCCCATTCTGTATTCTGTTTATCCCACAGTTCCCCAGTCTGTATTCTGTTTATCCCACAATTCCCCAGTCTGTATTCTGTTTATCCCACAGTTCCCCAGTCTGTATTCTGTTTATCCAACAATTCCCCATTCTGTATTCTGTTTATCCCACAGTTCCCCAGTCTGTATTCTGTTTATCCCACAATTCCCCAGTCTGTATTCTGTTTATCCCACAATTCCCCAGTCTGTATTCTGTTTATCCCACAATTCCCCATTCTGTATTCTGTTTATCCCACAGTTCCCCAGTCTGTATTCTGTTTATCCCACAATTCCCCAGTCTGTATTCTGTTTATCCCACAATTCCCCAGTCTGTATTCTGTTTATCCCACAGTTCCCCAGTCTGTATTCTGTTTATCCCACAATTCCCCAGTCTGTATTCTGTTTATCCCACAGTTCCCCAGTCTGTATTCTGTTTATCCCACAATTCCCCAGTCTGTATTCTATTTATCCCACAGTTCCCCAGTCTGTATTCTGTTTATCCCACAGTTCCCCAGTCTGTATTCTGTTTATCCCACAATTCCCCAGTCTGTATTCTGTTTATCCCACAGTTCCCCAGTCTGTATTCTGTTTATCCCACAGTTCCCCAGTCTGTATTCTGTTTATCCCACAATTCCCCAGTCTGTATTCTGTTTATCCCACAATTCCCCAGTCTGTATTCTGTTTATCCCACAATTCCCCAGTCTGTATTCTGTTTATCCCACAATTCCCCAGTCTGTATTCTGTTTATCCCACAATTCCCCAGTCTGTATTCTGTTTATCCCACAATTCCCCAGTCTGTATTCTGTTTATCCCACAGTTCCCCAGTCTGTATTCTGTTTATCCCACAATTCCCCAGTCTGTATTCTATTTATCCCACAGTTCCCCAGTCTGTATTCTGTTTATCCCACAGTTCCCCAGTCTGTATTCTGTTTATCCCACAGTTCCCCAGTCTGTATTCTGTTTATCCCACAGTTCCCCAGTCTGTATTCTGTTTATCCCACAATTCCCCAGTCTGTATTCTATTTATCCCACAGTTCCCCAGTCTGTATTCTGTTTATCCCACAGTTCCCCAGTCTGTATTCTGTTTATCCCACAGTTCCCCAGTCTGTATTCTGTTTATCCCACAGTTCCCCAGTCTGTATTCTGTTTATCCCACAGTTCCCCAGTCTGTATTCTGTTTATCCCACAGTTCCCCAGTCTGTATTCTGTTTATCCCACAATTCCCCAGTCTGTATTCTGTTTATCCCACAATTCCCCAGTCTGTATTCTGTTTATCCCACAATTCCCCAGTCTGTATTCTGTTTATCCCACAATTCCCCAGTCTGTATTCTGTTTATCCCACAATTCCCAGTCTGTATTCTGTTTATCCCACAATTCCCCAGTCTGTATTCTGTTTATCCCACAGTTCCCCAGTCTGTATTCTGTTTATCCCACAATTCCCCAGTCTGTATTCTGTTTATCCCACAGTTCCCCATTCTGTATTCTGTTTATCCCACAATTCCCCAGTCTGTATTCTGTTTATCCCACAGTTCCCCAGTCTGTATTCTGTTTATCCCACAGTTCCCCAGTCTGTATTCTATATATCCCACAGTTCCCCAGTCTGTATTCTGTTTATCCCACAATTCTCCAGTCTGTATTCTGTTTATCCCACAGTTCCCCAGTCTGTATTCTGTTTATCCCACAATTCCCCATTCTGTATTCTGTTTATCCCACAGTTCCCCAGTCTGTATTCTGTTTATCCCACAATTCCCCAGTCTGTATTCTATATATCCCACAATTCCCCAGTCTGTATTCTGTTTATCCCACAGTTCCCCAGTCTGTATTCTGTTTATCCCACAGTTCCCCAGTCTGTATTCTGTTTATCCCACAATTCCCAGTCTGTATTCTGTTTATCCCACAATTCCCCAGTCTGTATTCTGTTTATCCCACAATTCCCCAGTCTGTATTCTGTTTATCCCACAGTTCCCCAGTCTGTATTCTGTTTATCCCACAGTTCCCCAGTCTGTATTCTGTTTATCCCACAGTTCCCCAGTCTGTATTCTGTTTATCCACAGTTCCCCAGTCTGTATTCTGTTTATCCCACAGTTCCCCAGTCTGTAGTCTGTTTATCCCACAGTTCCCCAGTCTGTATTCTGTTTATCCACAGTTCCCCAGTCTGTATTCTGTTTATCCCACAGTTCCCCAGTCTGTATTCTGTTTATCCCACAGTTCCCCAGTCTGTATTCTTTTTATCCCACAGTTCCCCAGTCTGTATTCTGTTTATCCCACAATTCCCCAGTCTGTATTCTGTTTATCCCACAGTTCCCCAGTCTGTATTCTGTTTATCCCACAATTCCCCAGTCTGTATTCTGTTTATCCCACAATTCCCCAGTCTGTATTCTGTTTATCCCACAGTTCCCCAGCCTGTATTCTGTTTATCCTACAATTCCCCAGTCTGTATTCTGTTTATCCCACAATTCCCCAGTCTGTATTCTGTTTATCCCACGGTTCCCCAGTCTGTATTCTGTTTATCCCACAATTCCCCAGTCTGTATTCTGTTTATCCCACAATTCCCCAGTCTGTATTCTGTTTATCCCACAGTTCCCCAGTCTGTATTCTGTTTATCCCACAATTCCCCAGTCTGTATTCTGTTTATCCCACAGTTCCCCAGTCTGTATTCTGTTTATCCCACAGTTCCCCAGTCTGTATTCTGTTTATCCCACGGTTCCGCAGTCTGTATTCTGTTTATCCCACAATTCCCCAGTCTGTATTCTGTTTATCCCACGGTTCCCAGTCTGTATTCTGTTTATCCCACAATTCCCCAGTCTGTATTCTGTTTATCCCACAATTCCCCAGTCTGTATTCTGTTTATCCCACAGTTCCCCAGTCTGTATTCTGTTTATCCCACAGTTCCCCAGTCTGTATTCTGTTTATCCCACAGTTCCCCAGTCTGTATTCTGTTTATCCCACAATTCCCCAGTCTGTATTCTGTTTATCCCACAGTTCCCCAGTCTGTATTCTGTTTATCCCACAGTTCCCCAGTCTGTATTCTGTTTATCCACAATTCCCCAGTCTGTATTCTGTTTATCCCACAGTTCCCCAGTCTGTATTCTGTTTATCCCACAGTTCCCCATTCTGTATTCTGTTTATCCCACAATTCCCCAGTCTGTATTCTGTTTATCCCACAGTTCCCCAGTCTGTATTCTGTTTATCCCACAGTTCCCCAGTCTGTATTCTGTTTATCCACAGTTCCCCAGTCTGTATTCTGTTTATCCCACAGTTCCCCATTCTGTATTCTGTTTATCCCACAATTCCCCATTCTGTATTCTGTTTATCCCACAATTCCCCAGTCTGTATTCTGTTTATCCCACAGTTCCCCATTCTGTATTCTGTTTATCCCACAATTCCCCATTCTGTATTCTGTTTATCCCACAGTTCCCCAGTCTGTATTCTGTTTATCCCACAGTTCCCCAGTCTGTATTCTGTTTATCCCACAATTCCCCAGTCTGTATTCTGTTTATCCCACAGTTCCCCAGTCTGTATTCTGTTTATCCCACAGTTCCACAGTCTGTATTCTGTTTATCCCACAATTCCCCAGTCTGTATTCTGTTTATCCCACAGTTCCCCAGTCTGTATTCTGTTTATCCCACAATTCCCCAGTCTGTATTCTGTTTATCCCACAGTTCCCCAGTCTGTATTCTGTTTATCCCACAGTTCCCCAGTCTGTATTCTGTTTATCCCACAGTTCCCCAGTCTGTATTCTGTTTATCCACAATTCCCCAGTCTGTATTCTGTTTATCCCACAGT
Source organism: Heptranchias perlo (assembly GCF_035084215.1). Classification (NCBI taxonomy): domain Eukaryota; kingdom Metazoa; phylum Chordata; class Chondrichthyes; order Hexanchiformes; family Hexanchidae; genus Heptranchias; species Heptranchias perlo. The sequence goes on from NC_090351.1 coordinate 7,165,416, forward strand.
TCCCCATTCTGTATTCTGTTTATCCCACAATTCCCCATTCTGTATTCTGTTTATCCCACAGTTCCCCAGTCTGTATTCTGTTTATCCCACAGTTCCCCAGTCTGTATTCTGTTTATCCCACAGTTCCCCAGTCTGTATTCTGTTTATCCCACAGTTCCCCAGTCTGTATTCTGTTTATCCCACAATTCCCCAGTCTGTATTCTATATATCCCACAGTTCCCCAGTCTGTATTCTGTTTATCCCACAATTCCCCAGTCTGTATTCTGTTTATCCCACAATTCCCCAGTCTGTATTCTGTTTATCCCACAGTTCCCCAGTCTGTATTCTGTTTATCCCACAGTTCCCCAGTCTGTATTCTGTTTATCCCACAGTTCCCCAGTCTGTATTCTGTTTATCCCACAATTCCCCAGTCTGTATTCTGTTTATCCCACAGTTCCCCAGTCTGTATTCTATATATCCCACAGTTCCCCAGTCTGTATTCTGTTTATCCCACAATTCCCCAGTCTGTATTCTGTTTATCCACAATTCCCCAGTCTGTATTCTGTTCATCCCACAGTTCCCCAGTCTGTATTCTGTTTATCCCACAATTCCCCAGTCTGTATTCTGTTTATCCCACAGTTCCCCAGTCTGTATTCTGTTTATCCCACAGTTCCCCAGTCTGTATTCTGTTTATCCCACAGTTCCCCAGTCTGTATTCTGTTTATCCCACAGTTCCCCAGTCTGTATTCTGTTTATCCCACAGTTCCCCAGTCTGTATTCTGTTTATCCCACAATTCCCCAGACTGTATTCTGTTTATCCCACAGTTCCCCAGTCTGTATTCTGTTTATCCCACAATTCCCAGTCTGTATTCTGTTTATCCCACAGTTCCCCAGTCTGTATTCTGTTTATCCCACAATTCCCCAGTCTGTATTCTGTTTATCCCACGGTTCCCCAGTCTGTATTCTGTTTATCCCACAATTCTCCAGTCTGTATTCTGTTTATCCCACAATTCCCAGTCTGTATTCTGTTTATCCCACAGTTCCCCAGTCTGTATTCTATATATCCCACAATTCCCCAGTCTGTATTCTGTTTATCCCACAATTCCCCAGTCTGTATTCTGTTTATCCCACAGTTCCCCAGTCTGTATTCTGTTTATCCCACAATTCCCCAGTCTGTATTCTGTTTATCCCACAATTCCCCAGTCTGTATTCTGTTTATCCCACAGTTCCCCAGTCTGTATTCTATATATCCCACAATTCCCCAGTCTGTATTCTGTTTATCCCACAGTTCCCCAGTCTGTATTCTGTTTATCCCACAATTCCCCAGTCTGTATTCTGTTTATCCCACAGTTCCCCAGTCTGTATTCTGTTTATCCCACAGTTCCCCAGTCTGTATTCTGTTTATCCCACAGTTCCCCAGTCTGTATTCTGTTTATCCCACAGTTCCCCAGTCTGTATTCTGTTTATCCCACAATTCCCCAGTCTGTATTCTGTTTATCCCACAGTTCCCCAGTCTGTATTCTGTTTATCCCACAATTCCCCATTCTGTATTCTGTTTATCCCACAGTTCCCCAGTCTGTATTCTGTTTATCCCACAGTTCCCCAGTCTGTATTCTGTTTATCCCACAGTTCCCCAGTCTGTATTCTGTTTATCCCACAGTTCCCCAGTCTGTATTCTGTTTATCCCACAGTTCCCCAGTCTGTATTCTGTTTATCCCACAATTCCCCAGTCTGTATTCTGTTTATCCCACAGTTCCCCAGTCTGTATTCTGTTTATCCCACAATTCCCCAGTCTGTATTCTGTTTATCCCACAGTTCCCCAGTCTGTATTCTGTTTATCCCACAATTCCCCAGTCTGTATTCTGTTTATCCCACAGTTCCCCAGTCTGTATTCTGTTTATCCCACAGTTCCCCAGTCTGTATTCTGTTTATCCCACAATTCCCCAGTCTGTATTCTGTTTATCCCACAGTTCCCCAGTCTGTATTCTGTTTATCCCACAGTTCCCAGTCTGTATTCTGTTTATCCCACAGTTCCCCAGTCTGTATTCTGTTTATCCCACAGTTCCCCAGTCTGTATTCTGTTTATCCCACAGTTCCCAGTCTGTATTCTGTTTATCCCACAGTTCCCCAGTCTGTATTCTGTTTATCCCACAGTTCCCCAGTCTGTATTCTGTTTATCCCACAGTTCCCCAGTCTGTATTCTGTTTATCCCACAGTTCCCCAGTCTGTATTCTGTTTATCCCACAATTCCCCAGTCTGTATTCTGTTTATCCCACAGTTCCCCAGTCTGTATTCTGTTTATCCCACAATTCCCCAGTCTGTATTCTGTTTATCCCACAGTTCCCCAGTCTGTATTCTGTTTATCCCACAATTCCCAGTCTGTATTCTGTTTATCCCACAGTTCCCCAGTCTGTATTCTGTTTATCCCACAATTCCCCAGTCTGTATTCTGTTTATCCCACAGTTCCCCAGTCTGTATTCTGTTTATCCCACAATTCCCCAGTCTGTATTCTGTTTATCCCACAATTCCCCAGTCTGTATTCTGTTTATCCACAATTCCCCAGTCTGTATTCTGTTTATCCCACAGTTCCCCAGTCTGTATTCTGTTTATCCCACAATTCCCCAGTCTGTATTCTATATATCCCACAGTTCCCCAGTCTGTATTCTGTTTATCCCACAGTTCCCCATTCTGTATTCTGTTTATCCCACAGTTCCCCAGTCTGTATTCTGTTTATCCCACAATTCTCCAGTCTGTATTCTGTTTATCCCACAATTCCCAGTCTGTATTCTGTTTATCCCACAATTCCCCAGTCTGTATTCTGTTTATCCCACAATTCCCCATTCTGTATTCTGTTTATCCCACAGTTCCCCAGTCTGTATTCTGTTTATCCCACAATTCCCCATTCTGTATTCTGTTTATCCACAGTTCCCAGTCTGTATTCTGTTTATCCCACAATTCCCCAGTCTGTATTCTGTTTATCCCACGGTTCCCCAGTCTGTATTCTGTTTATCCCACAATTCCCCAGTCTGTATTCTGTTTATCCACAGTTCCCCAGTCTGTATTCTGTTTATCCACAATTCCCCATTCTGTATTCTGTTTATCCCACAGTTCCCAGTCTGTATTCTGTTTATCCCACAATTCCCCAGTCTGTATTCTGTTTATCCCACAATTCCCCAGTCTGTATTCTGTTTATCCCACAATTCCCCAGTCTGTATTCTGTTTATCCCACAATTCCCCATTCTGTATTCTGTTTATCCCACAGTTCCCCAGTCTGTATTCTGTTTATCCCACAATTCCCCAGTCTGTATTCTGTTTATCCCACAATTCCCCAGTCTGTATTCTGTTTATCCCACAGTTCCCCAGTCTGTATTCTGTTTATCCCACAGTTCCCCAGTCTGTATTCTGTTTATCCACAGTTCCCCAGTCTGTATTCTGTTTATCCCACAATTCCCCAGTCTGTATTCTGTTTATCCCACAATTCCCCAGTCTGTATTCTGTTTATCCCACAATTCCCCAGTCTGTATTCTGTTTATCCCACAATTCCCCAGTCTGTATTCTGTTTATCCCACAGTTCCCCAGTCTGTATTCTGTTTATCCCACAATTCCCCAGTCTGTATTCTGTTTATCCCACAATTCCCCAGTCTGTATTCTGTTTATCCACAGTTCCCCAGTCTGTATTCTGTTTATCCCACAATTCCCCAGTCTGTATTCTGTTTATCCCACAGTTCCCCAGTCTGTATTCTGTTTATCCCACAATTCCCCAGTCTGTATTCTGTTTATCCCACAGTTCCCCAGTCTGTATTCTGTTTATCCCACAGTTCCCCAGTCTGTATTCTGTTTATCCCACAGTTCCCCAGTCTGTATTCTGTTTATCCCACAGTTCCCCAGTCTGTATTCTGTTTATCCCACAGTTCCCCAGTCTGTATTCTGTTATCCCACAGTTCCCCAGTCTGTATTCTGTTTATCCCACAGTTCCCCAGTCTGTATTCTGTTTATCCCACAGTTCCCCAGTCTGTATTCTGTTTATCCCACAGTTCCCCAGTCTGTATTCTGTTTATCCCACAGTTCCCCAGTCTGTATTCTGTTTATCCCACAGTTCCCCAGTCTGTATTCTGTTTATCCCACAGTTCCCCAGTCTGTATTCTGTTTATCCCACAATTCCCCAGTCTGTATTCTGTTTATCCCACAATTCCCCAGTCTGTATTCTGTTTATCCCACAGTTCCCCAGTCTGTATTCTGTTTATCCACAATTCCCCAGTCTGTATTCTGTTTATCCCACAATTCCCCAGTCTGTATTCTGTTTATCCACAATTCCCCAGTCTGTATTCTGTTTATCCCACAATTCCCAGTCTGTATTCTGTTTATCCCACAATTCCCCAGTCTGTATTCTGTTTATCCCACAGTTCCCCAGTCTGTATTCTGTTTATCCCACAATTCCCCAGTCTGTATTCTGTTTATCCCACAATTCCCAGTCTGTATTCTGTTTATCCCACAGTTCCCCAGTCTGTATTCTGTTTATCCCACAATTCCCCAGTCTGTATTCTGTTTATCCACAGTTCCCCAGTCTGTATTCTGTTTATCCCACAATTCCCCAGTCTGTATTCTGTTTATCCCACAATTCCCCAGTCTGTATTCTGTTTATCCCACAGTTCCCCAGTCTGTATTCTGTTTATCCCACAGTTCCCCAGTCTGTATTCTGTTTATCCCAAAGTTCCCAGTCTGTATTCTGTTATCCCACAATTCCCCAGTCTGTATTCTGTTTATCCCACAGTTCCCCATTCTGTATTCTGTTTATCCACAATTCCCCAGTCTGTATTCTGTTTATCCACAGTTCCCAGTCTGTAA